>NW_010185446.1:0-1269 GCF_000695765.1 Mesitornis unicolor | reverse complement strand
TATAAAAGCTAAGACAAGCTGCCGCAGAAGGGGCACACAAATTCAGAGGAAAAGAACCCCTGTGTGCCAGCGCGCTTAATAAACATACCTACTTTACAACCTTACAGGTTTTGGAGTCTTCTTTCCGCGGGTCATCTTCATCCAAGTAACTAGCGATAATACAAGGAGAAATGGCCTCAGGTTGCACCAAGGGAGAGTTAGATTGGATATCAGGAAAAAATTCTTTACTAAAACAATGGTCAAGCATTGGAAAAAGCTGCCCAGGGAGGTGGTGGAGTCACTGTCCCTGGAGGCATTCAAAAACATGTAGATGTGACACTTCAGGACATGGTTTAGTGGGCATGATGATGTTGGGTTGATGGTTGGACTTAAAGATCTTAGAGGTCTCTTCCAACCTTAATGTTTCTATGATTCTATGACTGAGGGGGAGACACATAACGGACTCCAGACAACTCTATGAGAGTTATAAAGTGAAGACCTTTATTCTATCAGAAGCTGTGCTTTTATAGTCTAAAATCCCTTAGTCACCCTACATAAGCATTTCTATTGGTTACATATGTGTCCATATTGTCTAAGCTAATACATGACTGGTTGCTATCTTACACACACGTCACCACCCACATCCTCTTTCGGGTTTGGTTTACTTCCGCTTCCGGGTGGTTTACTTCCAGGTCGTTCTCTTGCTGCATTGCCATACTTCCTCATTCTTTTATGTTCCCACATATGACTATTGAAATTTTAAAATATTATGTAATATATTTTAGGAAAAGTAACTCTGAATTTGAGAAATTAATCTCTGAAAATGAAATTAATTTTACATTAATGTATTCACATAAAAATGTCTTTGGCTTTAATGAAATTACTCAGTTTAATAGGGACATGTACGATTAAGTCGTATATCATGAAAAGAAAGTTGAATTTCTTAATTGGCCTCTAAAAATCAACAAATTGTAAGTGTGATGCTGAAATACTTAAGTTTCCACTGTGTTGCTTTTTATGAGATATAGCTGAAAAATTGCTTTAAACTGTCTATAAATCTACCCTTCCAAATGTGGAATTTAGCTGTGAGAAATTAATTTTCCTCAAAGGAATATGAGAGTGTTTCTGAAAGCTGAAATGAATACCTCTTGGCACCAGGTATAGAATATCACAAGCAGGCACATGCTTGTTTGAGTACTTAAAGAGAGCAATTGCGTTCCAAATATAAAACTGAAGGGAGAGGGATGAGACCTGCTTTGACACCAGTGTTATGGTTTAAGGGTTACCAGC
>NW_010185445.1:0-24892 GCF_000695765.1 Mesitornis unicolor | reverse complement strand
GATTCTGTGATTCTGTGATTCTGTAATACTAAGCTACAAGGCCATTCTAATCTCTTTTATAGAGCCTAATGAAAAATTAGATGACCGGGGAAACAAGCTGTGAGGGTCATGCAGCCTTAAAGAACGAAGAATAAGGGTTTCCCCCCTTGAAAGCAATGGCTCTTAAAAGGCTTGTTCACTTTTTTTTTTTTTAGTAGTGGAGATGAATCATATTTGAAACACACTGTGAAGGTAGTTATGTATTTATGTGACGGATAAAACACAGTTCATTTTGTCTTCTAATTTATACCTAAATTTTAAGCTTCTGGTGAAACTGGCATGCTCTAGTATGTGTTTGCATTTCTGATAGACACAGAGGACAACAGAGTGAAGAACTCTGAAGGGAAATTGTGTCTTCCCAAGTTCAGTGATCAGGATCTTCTCCTTGTCTAAAGGCATCATCTCATCGTTCCCTCTTGAGAGACACTGAAGTCAGAATTGAGCAACCAGCATGCAGATTTTTAATGTCTATGTACATATGAGTCATAAGTCATGTAGGTATGACTCCATCAGTCCTTTTTCTTTCCCATTATTTACATGTAGGCACTTTGGGTGACTTGAGGCATATTAAATGGTGCTAGGGACCTGTATTTCTAAAACTGAAATCCATCCTTTGTATAGGAGGAATGGTTAAATTGTTGTTTAAACTTAAGCAATAACTAGGTCCTTAAATTAAGCTAACTAACGCCACCCATCCGTTGGGTTTTCTACATGAGCCTGGATGCCATCCTGAAAATCGTGTTTTAGCCAAACATAAATTATTTTCTGAGTACAGTGATAATGGCAACAGACTGTAGTAACATGCCAGGTGACTTACTGGAAATCAGATGCAGCGTTATAAGGCCTAGAATCTCTGTTCTTTGTTTTTAAATTTAGAAATAGAGACAAGAAAACTGAACCTATCATTCATAAACAACAGTAGTACCAGAGACTACTTGACAGTCACCAAGAAGAACTGAT
This sequence comes from Mesitornis unicolor, assembly GCF_000695765.1. Taxonomy (NCBI): domain Eukaryota; kingdom Metazoa; phylum Chordata; class Aves; order Mesitornithiformes; family Mesitornithidae; genus Mesitornis; species Mesitornis unicolor. The sequence goes on along the minus strand of NW_010185445.1, from coordinate 23,893 downwards.
CATAGTCCTCTATAAACAGAGGATAAAATCCCAAATTTTGCAACAAACTCGTTAGATACTAATTTGCTGTCACTTAGCAAAAACAGTTATGACAACAATATCTTTTACTGAGGTTAGCACTGTGAAATACAGGGTTTAGTTGCAAGATTAGCAGTGGCAGTAAGAAAATACATGGTGCTATGGCTTTATGGAAATATCAAGTGGAAATTAATTACTACTAAGCAGTAATTTAAAATGGATGTACCCTCGGGAGTAGAACTTATTGGATATGTTTTGCTGAAACCCTTTTTTCCCCTGTTCTTTTTTTTTTGACCAAATTAAAACATTATGTGGGTATAGAATACTCCCAACTAAATGTTCTTGGGCTCAACAGCTAATTTTTGAAAAGGAACAGACAAAAAGAAAGAGAGAAAGCAGTCCCAAAGTGCTGAATATCTCCATTTTCAGGACTATCATTTGAGAAACAGAAAACTGTAAGTGCTGAACCCACTTGTCTTGCTTTTCTGCAAGCATCCTTACTTACTATGGGCAATCATTGGATGTGTCTTTTTCTCATTATCCTGAAAGAAGCATTATACAGAAAAGGATCTCATTTTCGTCTCCTGCTGCACTGGAGCACTTCACCAAACCCAGATACACTGTGCTTTTTTTGCTGGTGATGAAATGATAATGTCATTTTTCTAGATATTTCTACACAGAAGACACTGAGATTTACATAGACAAAAAAAGTCACAGTCCTCAATTCTCTCTTCCTTTCTGCCTCAGAAGGTAGGGGATATAAAATGACAGTGTTCTTCAAATCAGAATTGTTGCTAAAGATATCATCCTCATGTCCCAAAGACATAAAAATATTCGATATATCTTCTTGAAGAACTTATACAATTTCTTTGAGAGAAATGAGGAGCCCAAACTTCAATCAGACCCAAAGGGGAAGGATTTTTCCTTGAATCCCTAGAGAAAAGTCCCTTTAAGAACATGCAAGGCCACAGATCATAAAAAGAAAATTAAAAAATCTGGAAGTTAAAATTAATGCATTGAGTGGAAAGACAAGTCTGTTTTTAGGTTAAGTACTGTGAGAGAGTAGGAACAGAAGGAAGGTTGTTTCTTTTAAAATAAACTCTGTACTTGCCCCTGAGGAGTCATTCCAGCCACTCTCCCGCAAGGGTAGAGGGAGTGCATACAGGCTTTCTCATTTCTCTGTGGTATTGCCAAAAAGTGAAAGAAAATGACCCAAATTTTCCAGAACTGCCTCACCTCTTTGGACCTTTTGTGCTAGTGGTCATGCCCCGAGCCACAGTAAAACCCTGTATTATGGGGATGGACTGCAGCACCCATGAGCACTAGACTGAGGTGGACCCTCCTTCCACATGCTGGAGAAAGAAGGGAAGCCACTGAACTGAGAAACAACCAAGACTTGCTTCCTTCTCCCTGTTCTTCCCATCGTTCCTTCCTCTCACAATCCCTTCCTCCCTTTCACTTTCTCCTCCCCTCTATACATTATTCCATGCTTTCTTACTCCACTGGTGTTTCCTACATGGAAGGAAAGGGCAGAGTAGCAGAAGAGAACACTCCAGATCTGGGAGGAGACAAAGGTCCATCTCTAGCCTAGGATATGTCATAAAATTAAATTGTAGAGACATTCCAAATATGCAAAATCACTGAATGTGTTTAGCTGTGAACAACTTTTCCCCTAATAAATATGGTATTTTTTTTGTTTTGTTTTCAAAATTGTGAAATAAAATCCTGCCTTCCAGGAAATACACTGATTTTCCATCACCACTGAGAAAACTTCTTCAACATATATGTGAAAATCTGGAGCTTCTATTGACAAATCACAATCAAATGAGAACCTTTAGCTACTTTCTTCACCCCACTGAAGCACCATTGTGAAGGAACATGTCTTGCTATGTAACAAATGCTCTTTGAAAAGGCCCAATTTTGATGTTAATTTACTTCAGAGAGTTTGATCTGGAAGAATCCCATGTTAATTTATAATCTTAGCAAATTTCATTTTCATAGAATCATAGAATACCAGGTTGGAAGGAACTACAAGGATCATCTCGTCCAACATTTCAAGGTAAAAGTATAGTTTAAATGACATGAGTCAGCACCCTGTCAAGCTGACTCTTAAAACTGACCAGTGTAGGGGAATTTACCACTTCCCCTGGGAGATTATGCCAATGTCTGATTGATCCCATGGTAAAAAAAAAAATCTTTTGGAGTTCAATCAGAATCTCTCCAGAATCAACTTGTGTCCATTATCGCTTGTCTTTTCCATATGACTTCTTGTGAAAAGGGAGTCTCCATCTTCTTTGTAGCCACCCTTTATCTACTGGCACATAGACTTTTCCTAGACTTTTGTTTCAGTAGGTTTTGATGCAAACCAGCAAATTCCATAAACCAGTTACATTATAATTAAATGATATGCTTTCTATGGCTAATTAACTGAACAATTGTCCTCGTATCCAATCTCAAGATTAATTTCTCTTTCTTGACATAAAAGATTTATAAAATTATTCCAAGGCTTCTTTTCAGATTTATTTTTTTGCACAATCTAGCTTTGGCAGGCATTTTAATACCCGCATGTCTTAGGTACCAGTGTTTAGTTCGAATCTTTATGAATATTCAGACAATGTACTTTCTGGTACTGATGCTATGAATAGTTTCTTTCCTTAAGCAGAATTTGTGAGGTATAGATACTATGAGATGTATATAATAAGGTGCCTACAGCACCTAGGCTTGGGCAAGAAGCCTAGGCTTCCCCATGGAAAATGGTGAAGTCATTTGGGAGTTCCCTGAAAATATTTTTCTTAGGATATCATTGATATAAGTTAAAGTACATTAATTCTCTCAAAATCTGCCCCTACCAGGAAACATTGTAAGCGTGCTTTGTTGCATATCACTAAATCATTCACAGTTAAGAACTTCATTGATGTTGACTTAGTTATACCCACTCTAAATCTGACTGATGGGGAAGAATGCAAATAAACCTAAGCAACAGGTGCAATATAACGCACAGAATTGCACATGAAATTCTCTGAAGCCACAAAAGGAACAATGCATGTACCTCTGTAAAATTCCCAATGCAATGAACAAAATGAAAATTGCATAAAAAAAGAGCCAAATTTTCCAAATCAGTAAGAAGGTTCCCCGCAACAGAGGCCAGATAATGCTTGTATTTTTTTTGCTTTGCTTTTGTTTAGCAAATGAAGCTCTGAATACCCTGATCAACCCAGAAGATCAGGAAGATTTCTTTTGACAAGTGGACAAAAGCATACACAACAGATTTAGCAAGCTGATCCTTCATTCTGGGCAGATGCCAGTGGTTTCATGTGGAAGGATGAGGCAAAAAAAGCAGGACAGAGAGTGAAAAGCAACCTGAGCTGTGCTGCCACCGATTGAATAGCTGTAATGGGGCTAACAGGACCACATGAGTAAATGCCTCATTACTGAGCTGAGTTTTATATTTCAGCACACCCTTAGTGGATGTAAATCAGCATAAACTGGCTGTGGATGTGGCACACTAATTTGTCAGATCCAACATTCTTTGGCAAACAATAGCCCCTTTTCCTTCCCATTCTTGCAAATAAGAAAGCAGTTTTGTGAAAAACCGACATTTCACTTCCACTGTGTGCAGAGAAATAAATCTAGCGCTTAATCTTACTTGTGTTCATGTACAGCTTCCCCTCCCACCTGCTGTCCTTGTTGAACAAGAACTTACAGGTTCAAGGCCTTTGGGCATGGGTGTCATGATTAGCAATGTGGGCCTTAAAGCTAAGGTACTTTGACAGTTGTTCCATTTCCTAGCATTTACTTCAGCAGTGAATTGAAGTACCTTAAGGAATAAATACTAACCTCAGACAATATACTGTGATCCCAAATCAAATTGTGGAACTGAATTACCCTTGAAAAGTATTTCAAATCTTTCTTCTTCCTTCACTTACCTGTCAAGACCTAATATAAACCCTCAGTTTTTACTGCTGCTAAATTCTGCTGTTAAAAACAGATTGAATTTTCATCAGGCCAAATTATTTTTTAAAGAGAAGGGAAAATGGCTAAAGTTTGAAATACTAAACTGATTATTGGTCTTCTGACACAAAGAAGCTGACAGCCCAACCTCCCCTACCAGAGGGGAAACCCACAAAGCACAATTTGTAGAAGCGTCAGAGTATCCATTTCTTTTAGACTGTTCCTCAGTGCATTTGCTGATATGTCACACAGTTCTTAGAACCAAGGTAAGTGGATAAGTGAACTGAGAGTCATGAGATCAGGACTTAAGGTAGGTCTGATGTAGTAAAATAGCAATATTATGATCCACAAAGCTTCTACATTGCATTAGAAATGAATCCTCATGTCTTGTCTTTGATTCCAGAAGGAAGGAATTGCATCCGTCACTCCCTATGCTTCCAGTTACTCTTTCAGGTCTCACACTCGGTGAGAATTAAATCACAGATGTCACATGTTGGGCTCACTCCTACTGTTTGATCTCGTTTTTCAAGCAACAGAGACCCACACAGTGTCTTACTTTGGAAAGCAGAAACCTAAGTTAACTGTTACATACAGCTGATCATGAAGTAAACTCTGGGAGATAACAGTCCAATCAGTCTCCTGCTGTTATACTCTTAACATCTTTATAATTCTTACTGGGGAAACTCCAAGAGTGGCAGCAGTGGGTCAGATCTCACATGGCAAAACCTAGGATAAACCAGTTAACAAAATAATTAGTCATAGATTAATAGAATAACATTAAATGGATGAGAAAGGCATCATGGGGCATCAAACTTGACACGTCACCCATATGGGATGTAAAATTTGGAAATTATATAGGAAGGCTGTCTTGGGAGTAAATATTTCATAGGGAATGATCAGGAACAGTGGAAAGTAGATGACTGTTTAAATTCAGTTAGACAGACATACTTTATTTTGCTTTATGGGAAGCCCAGCATCTAAGTCACATTTAAAAATGTGGCTGTCATCAAATGCCAATACCAAATAGCTAAGGAGTGACACAGGCTTTTACTCACTCCTTAATTATTAATAGTCTTGTTTTGTAGAAATCAGACCTTAGGAAAAGCTGTCAGCTCATGCACAGAATGGCAATTTAATGACAACTCACCTCCCCATCATGCAGTGGTTCCCAGCTTGTGCAAGAATCTCCCTGGAGCCAGAAAACAGTTGCCAAGCAGAAGGATGGTTGCTGCTTAGGGTGGTATCTTGCCTCTTGGTGCAGCTGAGGATCTTATGGTCTTGAACTCGATTATTATTGCAACAGACAGAGCAAAATTGATATCTTATGACTTCCCACCAAGCCCCTGCAGTTGTTGAGAAAGCATCTCCAACCTGATTCCAGCTGTCAAATAGGTAGATATTTGATATATTCCCTACAGATAGGGAGTTGTCAAATCTGGTAGATGAACAGAGGTGATGTTGTCACAGCTCCATGTACCAAGTCCAGACAGCAATGAGCCTGTGTGCATGTTACCAGTAGGCTCATACACAAACAGACACATGCCACACACATGTACACATGCACACAGGTCTCCACATAGATCAACACCCAAAAGAACCACTCAACAAACACATGAGACTAAATAGCACCAAAGGCTTCATCCTGTTCTTCTCTGTGGCTGATCATGATGATAGTCCTTTAATGGGAAATATGTATACATGTCGATCCCAGCAGTAACTGACCTCAGACACCCAGTCTGCCCAGTAGGTGGCCCTGCATCTCAAGTCTTCAAAGCTGCCAACACTGGGACATAATATCCCCTACTCCAGTTCATAGTACAGAGACCCATTTTCAGACACCAACACATGCACACTGTATCCCTTCAGTAGCTGTCCTTAGACACCCAGTCTACTCAGAGGCTCGTGGACCTCCAGATACCTCTCACACAGAGACATACACTCATGCAAACAGTTTCCTCAGTTAGTCCCTAGACCTCACAGATTCCTCAATAGCTGCCTTGGACCTCCTGGCCCCTCCAGTAGCCAGCTGGAAGACAGAAGCCTCTCTTGTACTCTGCCCAGCCCATCGCCATTGCAGTGCTCTTCCCTTGCATCCCATATGAGATGTGATGGGAAGAGCATGGGTCCCATATGCCAGCCAGTGACCTTCCTTGGTCACTGAGGTGACCTGGGGAGCTGCTTCATTGTCCCACTGGGTGGGTGCCTCCCCCAGCACATGGGGCTGAGACTTTCCTGGGACAGTCCTGGAAGGAACTGGGATTCATGTCTAAGGCTGGGACTCCCTAGCCTGCCTCTGTGTCTCTGGGCTCCTCTGTGCCTGCAGAGATAAGCCTTTAATCACATAAACTGTCACTGATCTTTATAAGAGATGTCTCTCTTACTTCTGGGTAAATTCTGAACACTGTCAGAGATGAGGAAGCCCTGACCTTGCCTTGATCCCCTCCTTTAATGACCTTTTCCTTCTCTGTTCCAGTTCGTACATTTCTGATTAAAAAGATGTAGACCATCATGACTGCTTCATTTACAATTCTGCTGTGAACCCATGATCAGAGAAAAAGTGAAAGAAAGAATGAAGGAAAAAAACCAAAAATCCAAAAAGCCACTGGCCCAGCTAAAAGCTTTTTAAACGTCCTGATGGTAGAAGTTTATTAGTTTTTTTTAGTACATAATAAAGCTGTATGTTTATTTATCCTTATCATTGAGGTTTACAAGTAAGCATCAGCAGCAGAAAGAACTATTGCTACTACAGTGTTCCTCTTGTTCCCCACTTTTATCTGTTATTCCTGTTTTGTCTTCAAGAAAATAGCATTAGACTTTAATAACAGCAGTATCAAAGCCTTCAGAGAAGCTCAGCTAATTTATAACTTATAAAGAAGGCACTTTATGTACTCTGTACTACCATCAAATACACTGGGTGGAAAGAAAAAAAAAAAAGGTAGTTCCAATAAGTAAAAGGAATGGGTTATTGAGAAGCCAACTTCTTCCCAGGAAGGGTAAATATTACCATGTGGAATCATTTTTTAAAACTATTAAATAGTTTCTCTCCCTTCATTTTTTTCCTTACCAAATCAGTCTTTAGCTAAATGAAAAGCAAATGAAGGACATTGTTAAAATAAAATCCTTACTCTACATGTTTCAAAGCTTAAATTATTTTTTTCTTTCTCTTTCTCCCTTCCAGTGCACACATTCTCCTTTCTTTTTTTTTGTCACTTTAATAGAAGAAATATATATTTAAAGGTCCCCCATAACCCAGCAACTTTCAGTGTCTGTATTTGAAATCTTCATATCTTGTAACTTGCTCCTTCTTAACAGTGACATGGTCAAGGCTTTGCCTGACCGGTCTGCACATCTCAGCAAGACTGAAACCATGACAATTACACTTGAAGGCAAGGAGGGAAGAAGGGAACCTAAATGTCTCCACTACAGCAACATATGCCCAGTCCCCATGATTTCAGGTTTGGAGCACACCACTGTTATAAAGGCATGAACTATGTACATTTTCAGGAGTAACAATGTGACAGACTTTTAAAAGCAGTCAAAAGTGTGTCACAGACAGGCACCGAAGTAGGAATTTATATGATGCTGAGACCCAGTGGAAGATTGACATCTTTGAAATAAGAACAGAGATCAAAATGTTGTTAGACAGTTCCCTTATGAATGCAACAATTTTTAAGGCCTGCTACCAATCCTACTGCACTTTGAACAGCAATTTGTATAGGGTCTTCATTAACTAATGACTCCAACTACTGTCTAAAGTATAATTGTGCACACACCCAACCTGATACCATTCCCTTTGCATTGATTTGTCCACTAGGACATACCTTCGGAGGCAGGCTGCCTCTTTCAAAAATCCATTTCCATTGCCAACTTTAAAAAATATGCCATGTTTCTCAAGCCAGCTTCATAATTTTCATTTCCAGAGCTTTCTAAATTGAATTCTGCAGCCTGGATTTAGGGCCTGTTTGTGGCTGGATGTTAACTTATTATTTTTAGATGCTACTGCAGAAAAATGAATTGGAGGCTTAGAATTTGGTTCATCTTCTACAATGTGCATAGCCAAACTAAATATCTCAGCTCCTATAATACTCAGTGGAGAGAAACAGTTCCTTCTTGGTACAGTACAGCTTAGACTAAAGTAGATGGCTAAAAATAGGGCAGAAAAATCACTCCCTGAAAAACTTCATCTCTCTACTGGCTCGAATGAGAAACTAGGGTGATGAACTTAGCTGTGATGTCTAATTTAAAATGAAGTTAGCTGAAACCCACCTCCATCTTCTGCCCCCTCCCCCCCAAAAAAAAAAGCCTTGTTCCTGCTTTTCTGAATGCTGCCAAAAATATACTTCCTTTCTTTTGTAGTAGCCTCCAGCTCAAAGCCCAGGACTGCAGGCAAGCGAAGCTGAGCTGGCTCAGACTCTGACACCATTACAACCAGAGTTACCGATCTGTCTCTCCTGACATTTGGAAAGGGTTAGTACAGGTAAGGGTCATTTCTCTTTTCTTGTTTCGTTGGTAAGGAAGGGAGTTTTGGAATGATGTGAATCTCTACTGGAATGCAGAGTAAATATCAGGAAGTGGCAGAAAGTTGACCTATACTCTCATCCTTATGTGAAGAGACAAGTACATAAAACCTGCCACAATTAATCATCTGCTTCCTAACCAGCTTTGGTCAACCTGAGAAGCCTAGGGCTGTTGTTGCCCTAATTCTGTACAAGAAGTAGATCTATATTCCTATTTGCATGCAAACTAGTCTTTCAAATCACTGTACTTTTTGTGTAGATGAGAAAAGGGAACTGGTTTATTGAACCAGTCCCAAATGGGAGGGCAAATGGTCTTTCATGGCAAAGCTTGTGAACTATCTTTCATCTCTCCCTGGATTAGCACTTTTCTTTTTCCTTGGATTTAAAAATCAAATTTACAAATACAGTCTTTACTAACTTCAGTGTTAGAAAAAGCCATGGCTCATTTTTTTTCTTTTTCCTTTATTTTTTTTTTAAATTAACAATCCCACAGACTACCAAAGCCAAAATGCTTATACAGGTGTCATAATTTTCAGTCCTTCATCATTCTATGTCAGTGTGATAGTAAACTGATTTGAGTCAAGTATAGTATGCAGTTAGATTACTCTTCAGGCCCTTATTCTCAACAACCGTTATTTGGTTCACTGTTCACTGTGCCGTTCTGTCTGCAGCTGCTGTTTTATCCTACTTGCCGTTCCTGCCCAAGAGAATTCTGCAGTTGTTCAAGAACAAACTTCTCTTACCTTGGCACATCATTGCTGCCTCTTTCCAACTGAGTTCAAAAGCAGAGTTGGAGTCAATCTTGTGTAAATTCATTGTACTCTGCACTCGTTCTGTTAGGCATGCCTGTTTTCACTTTCCCTTCCTCCAGATCACCCTATTGGAACTATATCAGCATGTCTATGTTATCTGATAACACCACACTAAAATAAGTCCATAATATAAGGTCAGAACATTAAATTATCTCATCTGTGATCACTTGTGCCAGGGACTGAAGTAGCTTTTGGTAGAACTTTTTTTGCCAGTCTGAAGAGCGTTCTAATCCTACAGGGTATTGTTCAATGAAACTGCACCTCAGCTTGATCCTCCCTTGACTCCCTGATCACTTTATAAACCTGGACAAGACCTTATTACGTTCCAAAGGAGAAATGTTGACACGATCGACTTGGCTTGCTCTGTTTGACTGTGTGGTCAACTTTCCCTCATTATCCACACTTCATGCACATTAATGCTCTCCCTGGTTGGATCCTGAAGCAAAGTAGTTGTCTCAAAAAACTGTGTCATTGGTGATAGGATACTTCACTACAGGCTGCTGTTCAGAGAAATACAGACTGTGTTATGTATCCTACAAGACTAACATAACAGGCTTTGTGCCCATATACAAAGTGCAATGCAACCACCGAACTAACGGTGTGACCTCCAAGGTTAAGCAATATGCAACCTTGACTATGTGCTTTAAAATAAACACTTCCTTAAGTGGCAGCATAGCCATTTTTCTCCGTGTAAAAGCAAGTGCACACACACACACACATATGCACATACACAGAGACTGCAACCCATGAACACTACAGGGCCCCCAGAGGCCTCTAAGACTAAATGTTGTGGTGTAGGCTCACAAGTCGGCCCCAGAGAGGACTAACTCTGAACAGCATAGAAGTGCACCAGTTTATGCAGTTTAGCCTGGGGCAGAGAGGTTTTTCCCTGCTGTGTTCCCCAAAGGTAGATGTTATTGCTTTATAAAAACAACCATGAGTCCACATCACTTTTAGTTGCAATTTCTTTTTTTTTCCCTGAGGATGGACATATTTACAATGCCTTGATCTGCGTTTAATTTGGAAAAGTGAGTGAAACCTGTTTGAAATTTTCAAAGTTTTCATTCATAGTAATTAACTAAAGCAATTTTACCTGCATTATCACACTAGTCAAAACAAATACTTGCAATAATATTTTGAATGACTGCTGTAATATTCTATCACCTTACTGCTAGCATAAAGATCTTACAGTAATTTTTCTCTCTGTTTCTCCATCAAAATTACAGTAATTCTCTAAAGAGAGTGTAAAAATAAAACTAACCATTCTAGACTGTATTTTTGACAAAATTACACTGACTTTAAATTACTTTTTTCTCAAATTTCAATGTATGATTTATTCAGAATATAAGCACTTTTCTTCCTAGTTCCACTTCTGAAAACAAAGAAATAAGAAAAATCTCACTGATTTTTACTAATGGACTAATTGATTTTAGGCAATTAGTCAGAGATACTAAGAGAATTTATTAATTAGCTAACTAACCAATATTTCATATAAACTGTTCCTTAGAATTCTAGAAAAGATTTCATTTCTGGATGTGTTTATAAAGGTTTTGTTAACAATGTGGTTTTCCACGGAAAAAATGTTGAAAGAAAGGACAAGGCAGGTTCCTTCAAATAACGTATCATGATTGCTTTCAATATATTTCTTTTCCTAGAGCTTTACCAGTTTGTGGGATTCTAATTGAGCTTGATATTTCTGGAATTAAGTAGATGCCCGCTCCTCTGCTTCTTTCTTTCCAGCTTCACCTTTGTATTGCTACCATGAAACATGCCAATAAGCAGCACTTTTAAAGGATAGCTTAAATCCATTGAACAATTTGCTTGCTTAAAGTTAATCAAATCTTCATGTATTCTCCTGGACTAAGAATATGGTGCTCTATATCAAGCAAGATCAACTCATTATTAGAGCAACAATCAAGCTTTGCCTGTGTGGTCCTATCCAACTTTGAGGATTCTAGAGCTCCCCACAGTTCAAACAAAGGCAAGCAAAGATCAAACTCCTTACACCTTTTTTTCCTTTTTTTTTCCTCCTTTCTCTGACCTTAGTCTGAGAAAAGGAGCAACTGGATTATCTTTTTAAATACCTTTGTCTCTTTTTAGTTGAAGGAACATGTAGCTGATGCATAATAACTTTAAGACTTCCTGGATTACAGACTGAACAATGTAGGCCTAATTATGTCCTATTGTTCTGTCTCATCTCCAAGCCTCATCTAGTGCTGAGGAACATGACAGCTGACAGGAGAAGGCTAGTAAGGAAATCAGAGTGATATTTTTCACCTAGAACAGAGTAATGTTCATCTACCGTGTAGATAACTGAACTGAGCTATCTTCTCTTTATGATTAAAGAAATTGATTAAATAACAAAATTAATTAATTTGATTTTGGTGTGACCTAAGTCATTCCCAGGACTTCACTAACTAATCATCAGTTCTAGAATGTTTAGTTCAAATGTAGTTGTCTACACTATAAATGTCTAATATTTGGTGATAGAAACTTCTGACAGATATTTCCTTTGTAGTGTGTGCATGTCCTTATGCCAGCAGAGAAGACTACTTTGTACTGATAGGGAAATACAAGGTTCAGATGAGAAGGATCTGAAAGACCCTATAGATTTTTAGAAGGAACCTAAATGTAAAAGCCTGGAATGATAGGATGTGGCACCCTTGGCACACAGGTAACAACTCACAGTTTCACATCTCTCAAAGGAAAAGATGTGAGTATTTATACATCCTTTAACACAGCAGTGGTAATTTAAATTCTTTATTCAAAAGGAGTGCTTATATATGTATATATGTGTGTGCGCGCATGTGTGTGTGTGTGTATGTGCATATACATATAGAGAGAGAGAGAGAGAGAAAGGGAAAAGAAAAGAACATCAGGGAGCAAACTGGAAGATTCTTCTAATAAAAGGCAGATCATATCAGATGAGCACCTGTTGTGCTTTGAAAGCTCATAATTTTCTGGTCAAAGAAAGAAAAACATTTGTTAGAGTGCCAGAGAGCCAAATATTAATCAAGCTATGAAAGATGGAGTGCAGACAATAACTGATACACAAAGAACTGTGCAGGTCAGAGCTGTAGAGCTCAGAGTGAGTTGTGCTGAGAAAAACATTGTTGAATACAAAGTCCTCTGATACCACTGTTAGTGACTAAACATCGATATTCTCTGTGAATATAGAAATGAAGATAAACGTGACCTTCCTATAGAGGAAAATACAAAAAGAACATTTCTCTCACCAGAATAAATTTTCTAAATATACTTAAATTGGAACTGAGAGTAGTAGTTTATATCTTTCAGAAAATCATGAGTATGGGGCTTTACAAAAGATACAGAATAAAGAAAGATAATATTTTTATTTAATGTATCATTAGGAAAGCTTTATAAAATAATTTTATGATGCAACTGCTTGTAGTAGTAGGATACTGGCCTTTTAGATGCAGGAGTTTCCATGGACTTGTGGAAACATGTAGGTGAAGATTTTTAGCCATGTTTATGTTTAGAAATATAATTATTTGTTTGAACCAGTCTTGAAATTACAGAGTGCTAATTAGAAATGTGAGTGTTCTGTAGTTCACCTCCTAGTGGAATGGAATGGTTAATATCTGCAGTGATACTTCTCTTATGCAAAAATGCTTCTTTTTTTCTTTGGGTTTTTTTTTTACTTTTTAAATGCAGCAATATTTTGTTGCATTCTCTCAGGGCAGAAAATATAATTGTAGCACAGAAAATAATTGGTACATTACTCACGTTAGCCCTTTGGGACTGGTTTTCCTTCTCTTTTAAACGTTACTCTTTAGCTAGGTTGTTTTTGAAACCAAAACAATATAAAAAAGCAACCATCTGCATTTTAAAAGTAGAGTGCTGAGACAGAAGCTCAGCTGATAGAGAAGGGACTTGCTAGGTCTGTAACCAAAATAATGTATAAAATAAGCCTTACTGACAATATTTTCTTTAATTTAAAGTGTAATAAAAAGAGAGTCATTATGGTTATTCTCTTTAGGAACATTATACTACATTTACATTTAAAAGTAAAACCGATTCTCCTTCACTTTCAGCAAAGGCACTAACTCATTAAGAGTGCTAGATGGTTAAATTAGGATCTCCTAGAAGAGCATCATGTCAGGGCATAAATAATCCAGGAGATCTCTGGAGAGCACAGAGAATTTTTGGCTGCAGGTGCTGGAGGCACAGCCCAAGGGTTGCACCCTGTTGGATCGGCTACTCATGAATAAGGACGAAGTAGTCTATGATCAATAGTAGACTTATCTACAGTGACCATGAGGTGGTGGAGTTTAAGAACTTAACATAAATGAAGCAGCACTGTAGCAGAATAATGACTGAGGACTTCAGTAAAGGAGGATTTTTCAGGAAACTGGTAGTCTGTGTGCATTGGGAGACTTCTCTGAAGGACAAAAAGCTCTGTAGAGCTCCCTGATCTTTAAAGACACCTTCCTCAAAACACAAGGTCTCTCCTTTCCAATGCACAGTAAGTTGAACTGGCATGGTTGAAAGCCAGACTGACTGAGCAAGGAGCTCCCGATTTAGCACAAATGCAAAAGCTACCCAGGAGAGACACAGGGACATTCATTATCCAAGCACCTAGGATTAAAGTTAGCAAAACCAACTCAGCTGTAGTTGAAATAGTGATGGATGTGAAGGACAAGAACAGCTGCTTCTGGAATATCAGCAGCAAAAGGAAGGCTAAGAAAATCTCAATCTTCTGAAGAATAGAGGTGGGAACCTAATGTCAGTGGATACCTGAGATAATAAATGCTTCCTGGTTAGTTGTGTGGGCACAGGCTAAGCCAGTTCACCACAGACCTGGGAAAGATGGGAGGAGCAACAGCAAGCAGAGAAATGCCTGTTACTTACTCAGTTAAACCCTAATCAATGGAAATTAAAGTGAGCTGTATGAGTTGCTTCTAAGATTATCAAGGGACAAATATTACATCATTGTTCCTAGTATGAAGCCCATCAGGACCAATCAATGAAGGAAACTTTCCCACAAAAACCATGTAAATTAAAATAGTTATTGCCTAGAAGGTTATAGGAGTTTCTATGGAATATAGGGGCAATTCTGGGACTATGCAAAACTCATTATTGAAAGTTTTAAGGAATTAGTGGAAGATGTGAAACCTACTGCAGACAATTTAGGAAAAGGACCAAAGACAGTAAAAAGGAGCGTTTAAGCTTGATTAGGGAGGGGCAAGCATGGTCCTATCTGCATTGGTCTGTCTGTGTACATGTGCTTATTGGCAATATGTGCTCAGTCTCAATAATATCTGCAAACCAAATAATATCAGAAACCAAATGGAGTGAAAAACTACCCATGGAAGGAGAAAACTGAGCAAGAGACGATTCAAATAAACTGGACTTGCAGAAAGCCATGGGAAGAGTTGACATGGAAGTGCAGCCAAGTGTACTAAAGGACTAGATACTGTCCCTGCAAGACTGCTCTATGTTATCTTTAAAAGGCTGCAGCAATCAGAAGAAGTTCCTGTTGACTGGAAAAAAAAAATCACAGTTATCTTCAAGAAGGGCAGTGAGGAGACTGTTCTGAACTAAAGGTTCATTAGTGCAGTCTGTCTGTGTAAAGAATGTGAAGCAAATCCTCCTATAAATCATGTCCAGACACGTGAAGAACAGAGTGCGTGTGAATTGCTGGAGTGGATTTAGCAAAAATGACCTGTTTAGACATGTTTAGGCTGGAGAAGAGAAGGCTTTGGGGCACCTAATGTCTATTTTCTACAACCTAATGAGGTGTTATACAGGAGTTGAAGCCTGACTGTGCTCAGATTCTGAGCACAGGAACAGATTGCCCAGAGAGGCTGTGGAGAATATTTTGAATATACTTTGTGATCTCCAACTCTCAGTTTGACAGGGCCCTATAGAAATTTGATCTCATTTCAAAACTGATCTTAGTTTGAGCAAGGATTGAAGTAAAAATTTACAGCGGTCCCTTCAAACCTACTTTTTTATAATAGTTATATGATCACACTAGATTAGACTGAAGATTTACTTCCTCCAGAATCCTAACTCTGTACAGCATTAAGTGCTAATGAAAAATGCAGGAAGCCCTATTGTGGCCCTTATGATTCATCTGCTATGTATATGAAGTCTCATCCCAATTTCTAGTGACAGACAAATGAATATGGCATTAGAAATACTTCCTTTAGTTTCTACTATAATTAGTAATCTAGTGTTATAATCTAGTGTTAACTAACCTCACCTTGGAGGATCTTTGTGTCCATGCATTCTGAATGATGCAGCCTAGAGTCATTGCTATGCTGTCAATAAGTCAAATCTAAACTGTGATTGTGGCAGAAAAATATATTGTCTGCTCACCATTTAACTCTTGCTTTGGGAGAGAATAAACACTTACAGATATCTACTAACTGCTTTGCACATCCTGAAATTGCTAACATTGCTATTATACTACAGAAATCTGAAAGGCAAAGTTTTGCCCACCCAGGAGCAATGTGGGAACAGCTGTGCAAAGCCTGGTACTCCTAATCCATTGCCTACTGCAGTATAGACCATTTGCAAAGGAAACACTCTCCTGACTGCACACAGCAGTGCTGATATGCGTGGCAAGCATCGTCTTCTCAGAAAGATTTTAACTCAAGAAATCTCATGAGGAAAAAAGGTTTATTAGACTAAATAGAAAATGATGACTTTTCCACACAGACTTTTTGGGTCTGTTATGCCCCTAAGGCTGCTACCACATATCAATAAAACCAAATGATTGAAAGAATACACCAGTCTGCTTCAGCAGGTGTCTCTTAAAGAGGTTGGGCAGGGGAATGTCCACAAGGAGGGCATATAAGTATTTAGTTTCATCGTGAAGCTTCAAAGCATAAGTGCGTTTAGATACAATATGTGACTCCATTAGTGAGTACTATAGAAAATGTACTGAACCTTTATCATAAAAACAGAGGAAAGTATCATTTAAGCAAGATTAATCATATCTTAATTTTCACTTGAGGGAAGTTTGGGTCCTTGTGTGATTTCTCAGGTCCCTGCGCTGCCCAGGTCCTTTGTTGATTCCTGATGGTCTGGGTTCAGTTTGTTTTTTCTTCTGTTTTCTTCCTTACATTCTACACCCATAAAGCACTTTTTTGCAGCCTTATAGGTGCTAACCAGAGCCAGTTTCTTCCATCAAGATACTTTATCGTCTGCATCATGGATGGTTGACTCTTACTTCACATTTCCTTACTCTTGCAATTTCCTAATTACGTCAATCTAATTTATATTATCACTGAGTTAGGTTAAATATGAATAACACATTCTGTGTTACGAGGTCAGCATTTTCTCAGGTCCTTTTCTGGCAACACTCTGCCCAGGTTGTTTTGGGACTGACAGCACTATCTGAATACCATTGGCTATGTAATACACTTTACAATTTTTGTTGTAGAATACTGTAGGAATTTCTGTCTGCAGGCTGGACTATAGATTTGAATGAAGAATGTTACGCACACATGAACTATCTAGAGATTATCAACCTACACATTTCTGATTCTAGCATGTTCTGAACTCAAGTAGAGGATACACTCCTTTTGACATCTAAAATACTCTTTGAAAGACTGGGCTTTCAGAAGGATAGAATAGAAGAACATTTTGCTGCTAGAATCCACTTAGGACCTATGAACACTTAAGAAAGAGCTCCAATAGGGCAGTTAGTTCTTGAACCCTTTAAGTTTCAAATGAATCAAGTAGAGTCAGCTGAGCCAAGATAGATATTGTTCTGACAGAGAGCTGAAATATGTTTATTTTATGTTCCTTGACAAAAATGGCAGGTTCCCTTCCAATGACTTCCAGAAGAATTACACATAAAAAGGGTTAGCAGGATTACGCCATGAAGGCAGATTTTCAGAGGTATTGTTTCTGTCAAAGAAACAAATGGAGAGGCTTAGAAGTGCAAGAAACAGGTGAGAAAACCACACATTTGCTTCATCTGCACAAACCTGCCATCTCTCTTAAAGAAACTGAGATGAGCTCTGAAATATTGTAAAGATATTACTTAATTTGCAATTTTAAAAATTTTGAAACTTCACACATTACAAGACCAAATAAAAGGGAGGAGAAGGTCAAAGTAGTAAAAAATTAATCTTAAGCCACATTCTGACCTTGAGGAAAAAGTTATGAACACTGGAAGCAAGGTATGGTGAGAACAGCCAAGATTAAAGTGATTGGAATGAAAAAAGCTACCTTGGAAATCAGACTGGTATATGTCACACTTTTGTCAAGAAGTTTGGTAAGAGATTTTTACAGCCATCATCCTGACTTGTTTTATAGTTAGAGGAGGATAACTTCAATCCTGGGAAGCTGAAAAGCAATTAGTAAATGAAATTGAATTTTTTCAATGTCTTTAGTAAGTCTATCAGCATATACAGAACACGAATCAAATAACTTTCAGAATCAAAAGAGAGAATATTTTCCTTCTTTCCTTCCTTCCCCTCTTCCTTCTTTCTGAATTCCCTTCCATTCCTTTCTTCTGCATCTTGCATATTGAGAACACAAATTTGTACAAAGTGAAGAGTTCAAGGTGAAAGCTACAAGACAAAGAGATAAGAGTAAGCTCTGGTTCCTTCCTCATTTTTCATTTCATTTCTTCAGCCCCTGATGTTTTTCAATAAGAGGAAGCTCAGCTATGGGTCACAGAGAGTTTAAAACTATTTAAATTGCTTCTGTAAAGAACAAAAGACAAATGTATCAAAATGCCACAGAATAAAACAAGAAAGTGTTTCACTTTTACTTAGCTATAGTAAGTGTTCTGTGATTTGTGACCTATCAGTTGCAGAATATTACCAATGTCAAAGGTTCCTGGTCAAATTTCCTTGGGCAAATGTAGTTTGTATTTCTGTTCTCTACATAAGTGGGCACATAGTAGTGATCAAAGCTAAATGCACCAAACCTGTGAACTTGTTCCTAAAACCTTTGAGTGTGATAATAAAAGTCATGCATTATCTGCAACATTGAAACTGAGGAGCAAAGATATTAGGGACTCAGTAAAGAGAATTATGAAACTGCTTGTGTTAAAAATGCATCAGAAAATATTTGTCACACAATGGACAAGACCAGTAAAAGTTTAAAATTCGTGTGAGAAAATTCAACTATCTGATGCCAAAGGAACAAGACAGAGGAATTGTACTTCTGGAAGATTAAATGTTCATCTTCATCCATTCATTTATTGCTATTCTTCTGGAGACTTTAATTTGGCCCAGTCTTTTCTGTGTGCCCCATCATGTGAAAAAACCACCATTTTCCACAGTTTCCTGTTTGCTTCTTTCCACAGGTGATGATCTCAATAATAACCATATATTTGATTCTGCAGTATTAAGGCATTCTTTTTTCACTGAGCACAGCCATTGAATGTATTGATATTTTCCAGTTAACACTTTTCTTTGAATTAACAGATTCCGTAAAGTAAAGTAGTATCTATTACCTTTGCAACATGCCCTGAAACAAAAGGATACAGCAGAATATCAGTAGTAGAAATGGAAATTCTGTTTATACATCAGAAGGACATGCGAACATAACAGTAATTATCAATAAATAATTCAAATAGTTTTAATATTTTTTTTGCTGAATTTTCTGATGTGATTCTTACAACTCCAGCATTACAGACTTGGGATTTGGACACACACATTTTAAACACGAAGTTGCCTTTCCTTTCATTAGCATTACGTAACAAAAATCTGTTAATCTTTTAAAATACTTAGCAGTTTTTCATAGTGCATGGATATTGTCTTCAGGAGATTATGATCAGAGTTTCCATGTTTGAATTTTATTTTGAACTCAAAACACAGACTGAACTTCTCTGGTATTTTGTTAGTATTATAAGAAATTCCAATGAATTTTGGTTCCAAGAGCATATATAGCTTATATGATGTAATTTTATGGAAAGCATAAGAGCTTGCAAAATTACTTTGATTGTCACTGTTACTATGTAGTGGGTTGAAGCCCAACTAGAGTTCAGCCATGCATCCTAATGGGTCAATCAAAATGTCTCTTGACATTGCTGAAGCCAAGATTTCACCTAATGCATTTAAGATGTGAGTAAAAATGTCATGTGGGTATAAGGAGATCTATGCATTTTTCTTATGGTAGTTTAAAAGGTCTTTATAAGAAGTATATGATAAGCCTTCATTAAGTTAACTCTAAGTACTTGAAATAAAACCCCAATACCTAATTTTAGAAAGAAGTACATGTGAGAAGATAGCAGTGTAGGTAATGCAGATCTGCTTTCCTACCACTCACTCAAGTAGCAACCTGTTTGTTCTTTATTCTTAAATAAACACCATGTCTCATAAGCATAAAAAATTATACAACAGTCACACTTCCATGAGGCTTTATTAGCATGTTCACTTATAAGAAAGATTCTAGTCTGAAATCAAACCAACTATTATGCTTAAAAATTAAATAAATTCATTCTAAAATAAAGACATATATTGAGTTTATTTCATATAAGAGCTTGTATAAAACAGGATGCTTTAAATAATGAATTATTCTAATAAGCAAACGTTCACTCGCAAGAAAACAATTCACGAATTAGTAAAGAGCACGGAATTATAGAGTGTGAAATTTAAATGGTGTGGATCCTCCTAGCAAAAAATTGCAGTCTGGCTTGAATGAAAACAAGCAGGAAACTTTTTTTTCAGTTTCTTTTTTTTTTCTTTTTTCTTTCTTTCCAACCCCCCTGCTCCTCCTTGCTTATGTAGGTTATTACATCTTAATAACAAGATCTCTTTCTTCCATTATCTGGAGAACTATTCTCAGCTGGCACCTCTAGATGATACTGTAATACTAAATGATATTAATGATTTCAACATTTCTCAAGAATTAAAATACAGCTAGAAAAATAACTGTGCAGAAACAGCTCCTCTTTGCTTAATGTGTTGTGCATTCAGAAAAAAATAAATCTGATTTACTTTTACTTTAAAGTAATGACACAACTAAAGGAAGAAGGAAGGTCTTCTCTCAGTGACATTCAGTGAAAGGACAGGAGGAAATGGGCACAAACCGAAATAAGAAAAATTGCATTTAAGGAGAAAAAAATAACAGTTTTTAACTGAGTTTGGTAGAGCTGTGGAACAAGTTGCCCATAGAGGCTGTGAACTCTTCATCTTCAATCTCCAACTAAAGAGGCATCTGGGTAATCTGCTTGAGCTAGCTCTGGCTTAAGCAGGGAGTAGGACTGTATGATCTTCAGAGGTGCTTTCACACTTCAGCCATTCTCTGATCATGCAATTCTGTGTTTGTTTTTAATTTTAAAATTTCATTCAAATTTTGATTACATTATTTCCTTAATTTACAGTCCAATACACTTTAAGCTGAACATGAACCCAAGAATGAATTATTCACATAAGTCTGACCAAGAGGTTCATTCATGCTGCAAAATGGAGACTTCATAAATTATTTTATATTATTTATTTTGTACTAATACAGAAAGCTGTCAAACCTAGCCATCCAATCTATGATGGGGGCAAAGGCCAAGAGGACTAGTCAGAAAATGGTCAAATCATCACACTTTCTAGAACTGAGTTCAAACCTGGTCCAGAGCCTATCACCTATGAATTTTATTCACATTAGGAACAGAGAATTAACAAACTTCAGCAGTTAGCATAAATTAGGCCCATTTGACAGGAGTGTTAACATGTGAACTTTAGCTAACCCTACAGGAAAAGGAATTAGGTTTCTTAGAAGAACAGAGAAGATCCTTGAGCATAAACAGCTTGTCAATCACTTTGAAAGCCACAGAGGAGAGAAGCAAATTGTGAGCATCAGTGATGGCGACAGTCAGTTTTAGATGCCAAGTGAATTTGAATGAGCTGAATAAGAATTGGGTATTTTCTATCCAATTATATAACTGACTTCAGCCAAAGTAATTTTTGGAGGAATCTCAGGGGACCCCACAACCTTACTTTTACTACTGCTACTAGGACTACATAGAGCCTGGGGACATTACACTTACCCACCTGAATTCTCTCCTGGGGTGTGTCATCTTTACAACACAACAGGGAAGTAGCGTGACTTGTAAAATTGCATATATTTGTGATTAAATTGTTTACAAGTCCATTTAGACTCAGCACTGTCATTTGATCTGAAAGTGTTACACAAATATACCTTTTCATAAATTATTCTCTGAAGAACTTTAATAATTTTCTGATGAACTTGGCTTATCTT
The DNA here is from genome assembly GCF_000695765.1 of Mesitornis unicolor. Classification (NCBI taxonomy): domain Eukaryota; kingdom Metazoa; phylum Chordata; class Aves; order Mesitornithiformes; family Mesitornithidae; genus Mesitornis; species Mesitornis unicolor. The sequence continues at coordinate 2,409 of NW_010185445.1, read as the reverse complement.
CCTCCTCCTCTACCCCACCTGCCCAAGATAACATTATCTTATTTTTGTGACATTTATGGTGGCAAGCACCCTTTATTCAAGCAAGCTGTAATCCTAGATTTACAAGTATAATGCATTTACCTGAGAAATAGTTCTACAGACATTATAAAGACCATGTCTCTACTGCAGACGTTATAAGTTAGTGTACAAATATCTGAGCCACCAAACCACCTAGCTGTAGAACCAGAAATAATCTAGGGCTGTAGGTTTTAATTCAGAAGGGACTCCAGAACCTATGGGTTAAATTCTGCAAGATCTGGGATTGCTTATTTCTCTAACTTTATGCTAAATGGACATCAGCATTTGAACTAATAAATGGAGAGGCTTTATTGCAGCCACAGGAACAACAGTAGCTACCTGCTGTGAGTTGAGCTCAGTGGGCTGTCAGACAACCTACCCAGCTGTTCTCTCACTCCCCCTCAACAAGGCAAGGGGGACAAAAAGGGTAGAACAGCTTGTAGGTCAAGATAAAGACAGAGACATCACTGTAATCAGTCTTTATTATATCAGTTATTCTTTTTGTTGCTTTATTTGAAGAAATGCCTTGATAGATTAATGTGAAGTCATGTGAAGTCAGACAGAAATATCTACACACACTAGTCACCAATTTTTTTGGGTGGTATACCATGTGAAAGCTATTTTCCATCTTTGATCTCCATAGTAAAATGATACTTCTGCATTTTGCTTGCACAATTTGATAGTGATATCAGCTTTGTTCTTAACTTTTAGCTTGTCTTAGTTAAGAGCAGGAGAGCACACAAACATGCAGCACACTATTCCTGGTTTTGAGATCCTTTTGTTAAAAGGCTGCCCCCCTAAGGATCATTGTGAAAAGTGAAGGCTGTAGTCTGTGATGCTTTTTGCATCTTGCGCTTTTCTTTATCAGAGTGAAATATGTTGGGCAGATCGGTTGTTGCTGTGCTAATCATCACCAGCTGTTCATAACTGTCTAACAGTTACAGGTGCAGCAGTTAGCTACTGTGCTGTAGGCCTCCAATCTGCTCCTCTGAAACAGCTCAGCAACAAAAACTTTCTTCTGTCCTTTGGAACTAATCTGAAAGGCTTTTTTATGCAAGATACATTATCCACTTCAATTTCCTTTTTCTTTTTTTTTTTTTTAAACTCAGGGAAGAAGTATAGTGAGTTAAGCAACCATGGTGACTTGATAAGAAATGCCAGTCACTGTGTGTTCTTCTGGATAAATATGTTTCTGTACATGTTATTTCTTGTTTGCCGGTAGGGGATCTAAGAGAGGAAACTGAAGCAATATTTAAAGCACACATTCAAGCCTACTCCTTATCATAAAGGTCCATAGCAATGCAGAAAAATGGAAAATGCATAAAGAAAGTAGGTATATAAATCAGCAGATAGATTAATAGAAGATATAAGCAGATAGATTAAAACATTAATAGATTAATTCCAAGGAATATGATAGCAAAATTTATCTTCCATTACTGCTTCCCCTGGCCAACCAATGAAAATAAAAATTATCTGTTCTCTTATGCAGAGAAAAGAGATGTTAATGGCTAGTTTTATCCAAGTAATATACAACAGAATGTATCTACTTTATTTTATCAAGCAATTTTGGATGTGTTGTTGACCAGTAATAACCCAATCCAGTTGAGGACTAAGAAAAGATGGTTTCTAAGATTTACACTAGCCACTATCCTGTTGCACTAAACGCTCTGTGCCTAAGACACTTAATTTTGGAGATTTGCATAGGTTTGGGTAATTGTGGAAGGTATTTTTGGGTAGATAAATCTAAAAGTTACAACTTAAAGATACCTCTACAGGAAAAAAACTTTCACAATTAGCTCTTACCCTTTTGCCAAAGAATTTCCAGACTGTTTGCTTATTATTACTAATAATATTCTTAAATATAAAACTAGGTCTTCTTTGTTTTTTTTTTGTTTTGTTTTTCTCCCATTAAAAAAAGAGAATCAGTAGATCAAACAAATGGCTAATGTCGTGGTTTAGGCCCAGTATGTAACTGAGCACCACAATGCCCCAAATAAAGGGACTAGTCAAAATAATGACTGGTAGAGCTGCTCACCACTTAAAAAGGTCACAGGCAAAAGACACTTATGATAAGGAGAAAAAAAAAAACCAAAACAATTTTAATTTGTTACCAACATCAGAGTAGAAAAATGGGAGATACAACCAGATCTTAAAGTCAAAACACCTTCCCCCCACACCTCCTCTCTTCCCAGGCTTAGCTTGTTCCCAGTTTCTTCACCTCCCTTCCCCTCTATGCCCTGAAGTGCAGGAAGATGGGAGGAGGAGTTGCAGTCAGTTTCCTGTCATGTGGTCCTTCAGGGGTAGAGAGGGCTCTGCCCAACCTCTCTGCTTCCACGTGGCCCCCTTTCCACA
>NW_010185444.1:1834-2078 GCF_000695765.1 Mesitornis unicolor | reverse complement strand
AGTATGACCAGTATGACCAGTATGACCAGTAAGGGGGGGTGGGCGCCGTGAAGGGATTCCCAGTACGGCCGTGAGCCGGGTGGGGATTTTTTCTGTGGGTTTTTGGGAATTTGGGGGTTGGGGGAAAATTGGGATTTGAGAAATTTCTTGGAATTCCTTACAATTTCTCAGAAAGTCCTGGAATTCCTCAGCAATTGTAAGAATGTCCTGAAAATTTCTCAGAATTCCTTAAGAATTTTCTTGG
>NW_010185444.1:0-1707 GCF_000695765.1 Mesitornis unicolor | reverse complement strand
AGACTTATTTAGAATCTCTTCGAATTTTTTAGAATTATTTAGAATTTTTAGACTCCCTTAGAATTTATTTGAATTCTTTAGAAGTATTTAGAATTCCTGAGGATTTCTAAGAATTTCTTAGAATTCCTTAGAATTTCTTAGAATTCTTTAGAATTATTCAGAATTTCTTACAATTTCTTACCATTTTTTAGAATTTTTTAGACTTTCTTAGGCTTATTTAGAATTTCTTGGAATTTCTTAGAATTTGTTATAATTCTTTAGAATTATTTAAGAATTTCTTAGAATTCCTTAGAATTTCTTAGACTTTATCACAACTTCTTAGAATTTCTTAGAATTTTTTAGACTTATTTAGAATTTCTCAGAATTTTTTAGGATTATTTAGGATTTTTTAGAGTTATTTTGAATTTTTTAGAATTCCTTAGAATTTCTTAGAATTCCTTAGAAATTTTTAGAATTCTTTAGAATTTCTTAGTATTTATCAGAATTTCTTAGAATTCCTTAGAAAATTTTAGAATTCCTTAGAATTTCTTAGACTTTCTAAGAACTCATTAGGATTTCTTAGACTTATTTAGAATCTCTTAGAATTTTTCAGAATTTCCTAGAATTCCTTAGAATTCCTTAGAATTTATTACAATTGTTATAATTCTTTAGAGTTATTTAAAATGTATTAGAATTTCTTAGAATTTCTTAGAATTCTTTAGAATTCTTTAGAATCGAATAGAATTCCTTAGAATTTCGTAGAATATTTCAGAATCATTTAGAATGCCTTAGAATTTCTTAGACTTTATCAGAATTTCTTAGAATTTCTCAGAATTTCTCAGAATTCCTTAGAATTTCTCAGACTTTCTAAGCAGAACTCATTAGGATTTCTTAGACTTATTTAGAATCTCTTCGAATTTTTCAGAATTCTTTAGAATTCCTTAGAAATTTCTACCATTCCTTAGAATTTCTTAGACTGTCTTAGAATTCCTCAGAATTTCCTAGGATTCCTTACAATTTCTTAGAATTCTTTAGAATTTCTTTGAATTTATAACAATTTTTTAGAATTTCTTAGAATTCTTCAGAACTCCTTAGAAAATTTTAGAATTTCTCAACTTTCTAAGAGGAGCTGATTCAAATCTCTCAGACTTCTTTAGAATTTCTTAGAATTCTTTAGACGTATTTAGAATTCCTTAGGATTTCTCAGCATTTCTTAGGATTCCTTAGACTTATTTAGAATTTCTTAGAATTTTTCAGACTTATTTAGAATTCTTTAGAATTTCTTAGAATTTATCAGAATTCCTTAGCATTTTTTAGAATTCTTTAGATTTCCTTAGAAAATTTTAGCTTTTCTTAGAATTTCTCAGACTTTCTAAGCAGAACTTATCAGAATTTCTCAGACTTATTTAGAATCTCTTCGAATTTTTTAGAATTATGTAGAATTATTTAGAATTCTGTAGAGTTATTTAGAATTTCTTAGAATTCCTTAGAATTTCTTAAAACTTTGTAGAATTATTAAAATTCCTTAGAATTTTTTAGAAACTATTACAATTCCTTAGAATTCCTTAGAATTTCTTTGACTTTCTAAGGATTTCTTGGAATTTTTTGGAATTCTTTCGAATTCCCTAGAAATTTTTACAATGTCTTAGAATTTCTTAGACTGTCTTAGAATTTCCTAGAATTCCTTAGAATCTTTTAGAATTTCTTAGAATTTCTCAGAATTTCTCA
>NW_010185443.1:0-2968 GCF_000695765.1 Mesitornis unicolor | reverse complement strand
CTCCAGCACCAGCACACGGCCAGGATGGGCTGAGTGTCCCTATAGGACCACTGCGAGACCACCGTGACCCAAATTATGGGGGGGAAAAAGGGGACCCCAAACCTCCACGGTCACCAGCTCCTTCCTCACTGCTCCCTTGGTCCAAAGTCTCAACCGGCCGTGGATTTTATTCAGTATTTAACGTCTGTTCAGGCTGGTTTGGTAACTCATAATCCCCAGCCCCTGTGAGAGGTGTTTTTCCCACCCGCAGGAACAAAGGGCTCCTTTTTTAGGTGGGTTTTTTTTTTTGGTCTTTTAAATGTAAAATCTGGGAAAGAGGGTAATAAAGGTGTTTCTGCTGCTTCTGTTTTTAACCCAGATCAGCTCACTATGACGTGAACCCAGGAGTGGGGGTTATCTGGAAATAACACCCTCCAAAAAGCCATGAGACCCCAGCCATGGTGAAGCTGACACAGAACCCTCAGCAGAAGCCCCTCACCACAGCTAATCCTCATGCTTCCTCCTCATCCTCCTCCTCTTCGTGCCAGCAAACTGAGGCCTGGAGAATGACGTCAATCCCAGTTTGCACCAGTAACCCCACTACTGGGGCTGCCGGCCAGCCCAGGGCTTCAGCGTGGGGACACAGGCACCAGTTTTTGGGGACAGAGGACACTGGAGCATCCCCATCTTGCTGTTGCACATCGCACGTGCTGGAGCCTCACTGGTGAGACTGGGGATGCGGGTACCACTCTGGCGGGTTGTGTTGGGATGCAGGGATGCTGTGTCCATGGAGGGATGGGGATGTGGTGTCCGTGGAGGAAGGAGGATGTGGTACCCATGGAGGGACAGGGACTCTGTATCTGTGGAGGGATGGGGACTCTGTATCTGTGGAGGGATGGGGATATGGTACTCGTGGAGGGATGGGGATGCTCCACCCATGGAGGGATAGGGACTCTGTATCCATGGAGGGATGGGGATGCTGCACCTATGGAGGGATGGGGATGCTGCACCCATAGAGGGATGGGGATGTGGTACCCATGGAGGGACAGGGACTCTGTATCCATAGAGGGACAGGGATGCTGCACCCATGGAGGGATGGGGACTCTTTATCCACGGAGGGATGAGGATGTGGCATCCATGGAGAGACAGGGACTCTGTGTCCATGGAATGATGGGGACTCTGTATCCGTGGAGGGATTTGGCATGCGTGGAGGGACAGGGATGCTGCACCCATGGAAGGACAGGGATGTGGCATCCCTGGAGGGATGGGGACTCTGTATCCCTGGAGGGATGGGGATGTGGCATCTGTGGAGGAATGGGGATGTGGTACCCATGGAGGGATGGGGACTCTGTATCCATGGAGTGACAGGGATGCTGCACCCATGGAAGGATGAGGACTGCAGGTAGAGCCCATGCCGGTGGGCAGCTGGCCCGAGGCAGCAGCGATGGGCAGGGGGAGAGGGGTGGGAAGGGACAGCTCGTTTATTTAACGAGGCGCAGCTGAAGCGGGTCCTTTGCCAGTGGTCAAGTCTGCATCACAAACTGCGCATTGTTTCCGAGTGGGTTCAGCACATTTCCCTTCTCCCCCTCCCTTCCCCTTTCCTCTCCTCTCGCCCTCGCACAAAGCTGTCATTGTGCCGGGGACTCGGTGATGGCAGCGTTGTTATTTGGTCCCAAAAAAAAAAAAAAAAAAAAAATAAAGAAAAGAAAGAAGTGGGGAGGGGGGGACCCAACAAGGTGAAGAGGTTTAAATCAGCTTAGCCCAAATGCCAATTAAAAACCAAAGAGGATTAGGCTTGTGATCAGCAGAATAGACAGTCATTGTACCCGGGCGAGGGGGCTTCCTCCCCCCAGGCCCGACGCGGTCGTGCCGCCGGTCTCGCTGCCCATCGGCACCGCGATGCTGCCGCAAAGACCCTTTTCTTGCAGTTGTAAAGTGCGCGCAAGGACGTTGGCCTTGGCTTAGGTTGAGCAAGGAGAGGTCCTGATCCCTCCACGAGGGGAAGATCCCCACCGAAACGGGCTCTGGGCCTGAGGATGCTGGTGGAGAAAAGCCAGGAGCATCTCCCAGGACGTTGCTCTTCCCTGCGGCGTGGCCTGGAGATGACATCTGGGTGCTTTCTGGCTGGTTTAGCCCTTCCCCGAGCTCACTGCTTGCGTGATTTGAGGTGCAGAGTAGCCAGAGAGGAAACCGTGGTCCTTGTGGCATCCTCACCCACAGGAGAGGGACCTGGGATGGGTGAGGTGGGTCTTGCCTGGACCCCTGCCCGTGCTCAGGCTCCTGCAGCTCTCCCAGCTCTAAGCATCTCTCCTGGTACACTGGTAAACTGGAAACCCTAAGGACAGAGTGATGCTGCACGCTCTCTTTGGGGTTATTTTGGAAAGGAAAGGTTAAAAGGGTAGGTGAGAGCCAGGCCAAGTGGGGAGACATTTGAGGGACAGCAGCAATAGGTTTTGGTGGAGCTCCATTGCCTCCATGGGGCAGGAGGGTTCAGCCTCAGCTCCCTTCTCTTCCAGATTGGGGTGGTTGTGGGTCTGAAGGGACCTCCTGTGTGTCCATCCCATCTCCATGTGGTGAATCCTCTGCAAACAGGGTCCAGTGCTTGGCCAAGGTGGTCTTTGGTGGATCCCTCCCTCCAGGAGCTCAGGGATGGCTGCGACGGAGCCACCTCCAGCCCCAGCCATCGCCAGGGAAAAGCTCCTGGGAGAAGCTGAGACATTGCCCACCACGCAAAATGCAAAATCCTCCAGGCCTTGAGCCACGGAGGTGGAAAATGAGCCAAAAAAAGGAGAAAAAACAGCAGAAGGAGGAGAAACTGCCCCAATTCTGGACCGGGAGGTGTTTCTCCTGATGCTGGGCACGGTTGGCATTGGCTGTGGCGCGATGGGGGTGATGGACCACTCCAGCAGATGCTGGGGCAAAATTTTGGGGCAGAAAGCAGGGATGCTGCAGTGCTAAGGAGGACAGGGACAGGGTGAAGGAGCCGTCA
>NW_010185442.1:0-1324 GCF_000695765.1 Mesitornis unicolor | reverse complement strand
AGTAGGCCCCCCATAGAGCCCCTGTTTCGTTTGAGAGCCACTGGGCCTCTGAAAAAAACCCTCCCGCTGAAATCACCGACCTAAGTATTTCGGGCGTTGCTGAGATATTTGTCAGGGGACTCTATATTTTTAGGGAATTGCGTTGTTTGTTTTATTTACCCCCTCGAAAAAATAGAGGTTGATACCAATAAGGAAAAAAAAAAATCCCGTGTGACACGGCCTTTTCGTCCGCTCCCTGTAGTCGCGATAGCCGGAGCGCTCCGGACAGGTTGCTGCTGAGCGGAGAGGGCCCAGCGAGCCGCAGAGAAGGGGCAGCTCGCAGGGAGGTTTGCTGGGACTCTGAGTGCACCGAGGTGCCGAGAGGTTTAATTGCGAGTGAAGGACTGCTCGGAGAAATGGAAAAGTGGAGTTGCTTTAATTTGAGTTGCCAGGTCGCAGACAATAGAAAAACGCTTCTTGCTCCCCGTGGTCCCTCATTGCGATGTGGTTTGCAACAAAAATTAAGAGGATACGGAGAGGAGAAAGGAAAGGAGCAGTATGGGCAACTGAGAACGAGGAAGGAATAATAATCCGTCCGGGAGAGGCACTTTTCTCCGAGGAGACCGGCGAGATTCAGGAGAGAGGAAAAACTTCCCCTCAGTTTCGGTCCATGTGCGCGGGGGAAGCGGTCTGTCTCCATTCGTGAGAGGAATCGGCCATCGAGGCAGGAGACGGGGGAGGGCAGCGGAATTTGTCATGTGGGACTAATCTTGATAGAGACCTATCCCGATTTAAGGATCATAGGCGAAGAATTACGGTTCTCTTAATCACCTCCCCGATTAATTTAGCTCGTGTGCTAGGCCCGGCTACTGCCGGGAGAGGAGTTTCTCCCAGGCGCCCTTCGGCTTTGAACAGAAACTGCCATGTCACAGCGAGACCTGGTGGAGTTCCGATAATCGCACCTCGCCATTTCCTCTTTTTATTTTTTTTTCTCTTTTCTCCCCCTTTTTCCGCCGTCCCATCCCGCCTGCCTGGCGGAGAGCGGCGAGACCGAGGCCGGCGGGGCCCGAAACGGCGGGCGCTGCTCATCCCAAACGTGCTTCGGCTCCAGGCTGCCGCATTTCTAAGCACCAGCTAATAATGCGCCCGGTTCAGACATTTAAAAAGAGGCGAAGAAGAAGAAAGATTACCGAAATGATGGTGACATGCAAATTTCTCCCGAAATTATCATAAGTAAACATTTGAAGCCTGGACTAATAAAATCCCATCTGTGTTACTTCATATCGAGTTAGTAGAGAGCTGTGATAATGAATTTTGTAATATCTCACGAACAGACATCTCAATC
>NW_010185441.1:0-553 GCF_000695765.1 Mesitornis unicolor | reverse complement strand
CATCTCAGACCCTTCCATCCATCTCGATCCCACAGAGGCCGAGGCCTGAGCAGACGCTGCTAGTTTGTCTGCCACTGATCCTGATTTGTGTACTCTGCTCCCACCTGCTGCTGAGTTTGGTCTGGGACTTTTCCAGTGCCTGGCTCTGCAGAGCCTCTGGTGACGTATTTGACATTGCAGGGAGGTTGGGAGAAGGATTTTATATTGGTTTTGTATATATTTGTACATATTTGTGTATATTTCATAATTTTCCTATTTACATTATGATTCTGTAGTATTAGTATTATTGTTTGATTAACTCTGTTAGTTTTATTTTCCAACCCGTAAAGTCTCTCTCTCTTATTCTCTTTTCTCTTCCCTTCTGGGGAAGGGAGAAGGAGTTAACAGAGAGCACCTGTCCAGGATTTAGTGGCTGGCCCAGGCCTAAACCACAACAGCTGTAGAACCATGCTACTTTGTAAGATCACAGAACGACAGTTCCAGCCTGTAGCAGTGCAGGCCTCTATGACGTCACAGAGAGATGGCGGCATTTATCCTGATGCAGCGTGTTCCT
>NW_010185440.1:0-5675 GCF_000695765.1 Mesitornis unicolor | reverse complement strand
TGCGGGATCACGGGGGCGTTTATCTCGCCCGGGATCAGCCAATATTTGTGGCCACATCAGGAGAAAGAGCCTTTCCTCACTTTCTGCTCCCGTGGAGCCCGGCGCTGCTGCGCTGCCGCTGCGCTCTGCTCTCCTGGCCCTAGCGCCGCTGTCCCGGTTTGACTTCATCTTATCGGACTGTGGAGGAACGCTGTTTGCCGAGAACTCCCCAAGCTGTCACCTCCCGCCACCGGAGATGACAGCCACGGTGGCTTTCCTGCTTCTGAGCCTTCTGAGGACGGCAGCTACCAAGGGAGTGTGGTGCCCGACCTGTGGGCTGGCAGCCCTGGCCCCCACTGCCCCCCGGGCCGTCCTCCTCGCCCCGGCAAAGCTCCAAGCTCCGCTTGCCAGACAGGCCCAACATCACCCAGCCCACGGCCAGGGGGGCCCTGCAGACCGCTCTCCGCAGGATGCATGCGCAGCGCGTGGACGTGGCCGTCTCCCCAGGGACGCCCGGTGACGGCAGCGTCCTACACCCGCGTCCCCATCTGGGTGTGCAGGAGTATGAGATCTTGAGCTTTGCTGAGTCAGGTCTGTACAGACCCCGCATCCCATGGGCGCGGTGGGATGGATCCGGAGGTGGAGGGCATGGAGGGAAGGAAGGTTTTGGCTGGGGGAAAGTGGTGAGAGGTTTCCTCCTCTGCACAAACATTTCAGAAGCTCTGCACAGGGGCATCACGCTCCTGTGAGCAATGCCAGCCCAGTGGGCACGCTGCTGCTGAGAGCACTGGTGATGAGAGGCTGTGTCCAGAACCTCTGCGTCCACGTGCTGAGCTTACCCCAGCCACCCACCCCTTGCCACTACTGAGGTTGGGGCCCCTCTCATTTACGTGTGGGGCAAGGGGGTGGGCGCAGGAACAAAGACAGACTGCTATATCGTGAGAATTTGGTCTCCACTTCTGTTGAACCCTCTCAACTTGTGCTAGAGGTGGAGGGGTCAGATGGCCATGTTTTTCAAGCCATGATTTTAAGACTAGATTGCCTATGAGCCCGCAGCATGTGGACTTAGGTCTCCGGAGCTCCTCTGCTCCCTGCACTCAACTGTGTCTCCACTTCCTACCTAAAGTGGTGGGAGAGAGCTCCCCAAAACATGCTTAGGGGTCCTGACAAGTATCACTGGAAAAACAGGGTCCTGTACCCCTGACTTTTCCCAGACCTTTGGAAAGAAGCCTAATTGCTGCTCCATCCTGCAGAGCATCCTTCTGCACCATCCCTTTGCCCAAGCCAAAGTGCTGCTTGTGGAGGGGTGGGGGGCACACACTCCCCTTGCTCCCTGTGTGTGGGATAAAGGAGGCTCTGGGGATGATGCTCCTCCTCGCTGCATCGTGTTCCCATACATGAGGACAACACGAAGTTGTCTCCTGGAGCATTTGCTGGGAGCGGAGGAGCTGGTGTGAGCCACGGAGCTGAGCCCAGCCTCTTGCTGCTCTGTGCCAAGGTTGTGTCCTCATGGGCAGAGCTGTGCCAAGGAGCCCAGCGCTGCTCTCACGGTCCTCGTTGGCCCTCGCTTTTTGAGGAGGAGAGGCAGCTCTCAGCAGCAGCAAGGGTAGGACACGCTGGAGCAATGGCTTCACCCAAGGAAAGCAGAGGTAATCCTGGAGGTGCGAATCAGCGCGACTGCCTTGAATCCAAGGCTAGTTTACATAGCCAGATAACTTACTCCAAAATCCTCCAGCAGCTCCACTGACAAGGGGGATCTCAGGCCAGAGGAGGTGGGACCAAACCTGGCTGCTGCTGCATTCAGCACTCGGCCCAGATGCTGCCACTTTAGAGCAGCTTAAGGAGGAGCAGGGAAGCGAAGTCCCCTCAACCCTGCTCCCTGGTTTGGAAATGCCTCACATTTGCTCTGACTCTGGCCAGGGGAGCCCCCCCTTCTCCCTTCTCCTCCTGACTCTGCTCTCGGTGCTGTGCACAGGCTCCTCCACCTCCCGCAGCGCCCGCCTGCATAAGCGGATGGGGAGCACTGAGATCCTGCGAGCCACCCTGCACCTCTTCTGGGCAGCCCCTGGCCCCGGGACACATCCCGTCACCATCAGGCTCCTGCAGCCAGACCCAACGAGGCTGAACGTGACCGTGGCCAGTGAGACACGGCTGGAGGTGCACAGACCCGGCTGGGCCACGCTGGACGTGGGTCGAGCCATCCAGAGCCTCTTTGGCCAAGGGAGCCAGAGTCTCACTGTGGAGCTGGAGGTGGCAGAGGACTGGGGGGCTCCCCTCCTGGCTGGCCACAACGATTCCCACTGGCCGTTTGTGGCAGCCCAAGCCCGGGTCAGGACACCTCGGCGGGTCCAGCGGCGCGGCATTGATTGCAGCGGGGACTCTCGGATGTGCTGCCGCAAGGAGTTCTTCGTGGAGATCGGCTGGGAGGACTGGATCATCCAGCCAGAGGGCTACCACATGAACTACTGTGCAGGGCTCTGCCCCCTGCATGTGGCCGGCATCCCCGGCCTGGCCGCGTCCTTCCACACAGCCGTGCTCAACCTCATCAAAGCCAACAACGCAGACGCAGCCACGGACTCCTGCTGCGTCCCCACGCAGCGTCACCCCCTCTCTTTGCCGGCTGGGAGGACTGGATCATCCAGCCAGAGGGCTACCACATGAACTACTGTGCAGGGCTCTGCCCCCTGCATGTGGCCGGCATCCCCGGCCTGGCCGCGTCCTTCCACACAGCCGTGCTCAACCTCATCAAAGCCAACAACGCAGACGCAGCCACGGACTCCTGCTGCGTCCCCACGCAGCGTCACCCCCTCTCTTTGCTCTACTACGACCGGGACAGCAACATTGTCAAGACCGACATCCCTGACATGATTGTGGATGCCTGCGGTTGTACCTGAGCGCTGGCTGAGGAGGAGGGAGGGCAGGACCTGTGCTGTGCAGGGCTCTCCTCCTCCTGGCCCCTCTCTGGCAGAGTGAGACCTGGTGAGGTGCTGAGAGATGAGAACCATGCCAGGGTGTTTTCTCCTCCTGAAGTTGAAGCATCAAAGGGTGATGCTGAATCTGCAGGTCCTCTCCTCCCTCACTTCCCCCTTCAGATCTGCCCATGGATTCCTCTCTGCCCATGAGCCACGGCCTCTGAGACCATCTCCTGATGGACACCAGCCCCTTCTCCCTGCAGGACTCTGCAGAGCACAACCCCCTGCTGCTGGTCCCAGTCCTCAGTGCTGCAGCACCAACATGAGCTCTCCAGGTCCCAGCAGCAGCCACCCCAGGCTGCTGAGGAAGAAGAAAGCTGAAAAGATGCTGGGGAATGGCAAGGCCAGAGTGGAGAGAGCCACATCCACAGTGTCCCACTCCTCAGCTGGACATGAGGGGAGTAAAGGGGGGTGAGGAAGGGGAAATTTGTCCCAGTGTGAGGGAAGCGTCTCCCTCTCTAAGCATCCCATCTCCCTGATATTCAATAAAGGATTCCCAGCTGCAGTGTGTGCACAGGTACGTCTACATCGATGTGTGCCCTGCTGTTAGCCTGCACACCTTCCACCTCTCCCCTGGGTACATGGGGTGAATGTGCCCCAGCACAGACAGCCCAACAATGGCACAGAACTGACTCCCTCCACCATGCACAGTCCTCTCCTAAACAACTTGGTTATTAAACACAGGCAGTAGGGTTGGGCATCATCCCCAGGACACGGTGTGCCCAAACACCTCAATGCTGCTGCCCCCATGGCTCTGCTGCTTTTCCCAGGGGGATGCAGAGCCCCAGATCCCAGGGCATGGTATGGGAGCTCCTGGACAGAGGGATTCCCACTGGGAAAGACACCACTCCTCATTTGGGCCACATTTTCCATTCCACCAAAGCCACATGTATTGGTCATTCTTCTCCCACATCAGGATGAAACCGAGCAACTTTTTACAGTGGCAAGACCACCAAAGCCACAGTGCCCAGGTCACCCACCCTCACCTAAAACCCCGCACCAGTTCCCTCACTGGGGAGCAACTTTCTAGCACATCTCTGGCCCACGGCCAGGAGCAGCTGCCCCCTTTGCTGCCCCTCGCCAGCCGGGCTGGCAGCAAAGTGGGGCATGGCCATGCCGTGAGAGCTGGGGACAAAGGGCGGCTCTGACACATCGGCCACATTACTTAACCCCATGTTAGGGTTTCTCCACCGCTTCCCACGTGTCCCCCATGTGCGAGGGCTGAGAAAGCAGGGAGAGGGTGCTGGGGGTGGGAAAGGGAGGTTCACGAGGGGAGCTCCTGGCTCAAGCCAAAGGTCAGGGTGCACATTACCCTGCAGAGCCTGTGGCACCTTGAGCGAGAATGGGACAACCACTGGCCAAGGTGGTGTTTGCCCACGTAGCGAGTGTTGCTGCTCCCATTGAACCCTGCTGCAGTGCAGACCCACATCTCCTCATCAGGAAGCAGCAGCCACGGTGCTGAGATTTGGGCTTCCAGGCCTTGGTACCTGCAGGGCTCGGACCTGAAGGGTTTCCGCTGACCCAGCTGCTGCACTGGCAGGGTGGAAGACTTGGGGATCAATACTGTCTGGGACCCAAGGCCACTTGCGCAAACCCAAAGAGGGTTTGGTGTTTGTTTTCTGGTTTTTCCCCATCTTTTTCCAACATCTCTTTTAGCTGTCTGTATTTATTGAACAAACAGCTTTCCTGGAGCCGGTGCTGAGCTCTCCAGGGTGCAGCAGGCATGGGCAGAAAGGGGCTGAGTGAAGGGGCAGAGGAGCTGTTGGCTGGGCTCTGTGGCCCTACAGATGCCTCAGCATCTCCTGCTCCAGACCTCCCTGGACCTGTGAGTTGTCACCAGGTTACTTTCTGTCACGTGGGCTGTGGTACAGCCAGCCCAAGCCCCACAGGGCAGTGGCATCCCTATGGACATGAAGGTCCTGCCAATTTGGGGTGTGTGGGTTAGCAGCAGCTCATCCAAGAGAGGTCCCAGGCTTTGAGACCTCTCCCTGTCCCTGACAGCTTGAGATTAGGGCAGAATGCGTTGTCCTGAGGGCTTGCAAACCACCAAGGCTCAGGAGTCTCGTGGTGGCACTCCCAAATTGGGGATACTGCAGGGTGAGAAGGGTGCAGTCAAGGCAGGAGCATCCCTGGAGCCAGGCACAGCCCCAGCCCTGCCTGTCACGGGGCTGGCAGAGGGCAGGGGTCCCCAGCACACACAAGGAGCTGCTCAGCCCAGGCAGGAGCTGTGTGTTCATAGCCCTGACAAAGCTGCACATGGAAAAGGGACTCTCTGAGCTTCACCACAGCCCTGGCTTATTTTGCAGGTCTTCTCCCTCGTCTGCAAAAATAACCTTGGTGGAAGCGTGAGGGCAGCGCACCGAGTCGGGCTCTTCAGGGAGATCTGAAAGGCTGAGAGCAGCCGGGTGAAGCTTCCCTTCGGGCATCACCGGTGGAGAAAGGAGACGAGGGCGCTGTCCACGTTGTGGCGTCCTGTCTCCCTCTGCTGTGACACTGGCCGAGGCCCCATGTTCGCTCAGGGGACTTTGGAGGGGGTGTCACAGGCAGGCATTGCCACACTGGTCCCGCTGGGACCAGTAAGCCTGGAGGGGAGCCCGCCGCGCAGCCCCCTCGGCCAGGCCCAGCACCGGAGGTGCCATGCAGATGGCACTGACCCAGGGCTGTGCCCTTGGGCTGTGCCAGGTCCCACAGTGGGGAACGGGGGTGGGGGGAGCCGGGGTACGT
>NW_010185439.1:2861-3911 GCF_000695765.1 Mesitornis unicolor | reverse complement strand
CTATCCCTATCCCCATCCCTATCCCCATCCCCACAGCACCCACTGCCCTAACACGGGGCAGATGAAGGGGTCTCCGGTCCCACCCCACAGCCGAGGGTCCCGGGGCCACACCGGGAGCCCCCTCGTGAACAAACGGCCACAGCGGTGCCCATCACCTGCCCCACCAGTGCAGAGCGGGTCAAGCACCCACCCCGCTGCTCTTCAGGCTCCCAACACCCCCAGCCATGGGTCACAACCATGCACTTCGAGTTTGGGAGGACTCAATCCCCGTCACCGACGGCCAAGGCTGGGACCACCACGACCCCCATGAGAGGAGGGCTCAGAGACAGCGGCAAAACCAAAACCAGGGGGACAGGGGAGGGCGACGCCGCGAGGCCGCGGAGCATCTGGCACTAAAAGCGGCGAGCAGCAGCTCCAAATGTGATTACAGGCTATATCTGACACGCAAAGAGCCCCCTAATCTCGGGAGCGGGGATTTGTCGCGGATCGGGTCAGGTACTTCGTGATCCCGGTGACCGGGCTGCGATCTCCGCACGCTCGTGCGACGCCAGAGGGGTTCGTTAAGGGCTGGGAAAGCCCAATTCTGGGGCGACGCCGGCACCAAGGCAGCGCGGGTCCATCCCTCGGGAGGGGTCTTGGGCAGATGTCACCGCCCTAAAGCCGCACGCACGGGGACAGGAACACAAAGCAACACCACATCCAAACCGTGCAGAGCTCCGGGATCCTCTTCACCAGCACCGGAGCCGCGTGGAGCCCGCGGGTGGGAGCTCGCAGGATGCAACGGGGACGTGGAGGGGTCCTCGCCACCCCCCGCAGCTTCTCCCCGTGCCCCGCATGGCCCCGCACCCATGGACCTATGGCTGCTGTTGGGATCATCCCAAAACCCGCATCGGGGAGGACAGATCCGCATCCGACAGCGTGCACACCGTGGGACTGCAGGTACCGCATCCCCGCTCCGGTGCTGTCCCCTCCCTCCACGGCTCCTGCACCAGCTCAGCTTTCCCCTTGCCAGGTCCCCAAACAGCCACGGGGACGGGGGCTCCTCGGCAC
>NW_010185439.1:1389-2661 GCF_000695765.1 Mesitornis unicolor | reverse complement strand
TGTTTCCCAATCCCAGGGTTTTTGGGGTTGCTGGGTGCTATAAAGGGGCCAGTTTTAGGGTGCTGCCCCATGGGGGTAAAGCAAACCAGCACCTTCCCTCCACATCACCCAGGCACCTTCCTCTGCATGGGGCCACTTCTCAAACCCAGGGTTTCTGGGGTTGCTGGGTGCTATAAAGGGGCTGGTTTTGGGGTGCTGCCCCCTGGTGGCAAAGCAAACCAGCGCCTTCCCTCCACACAGGGTGCTGCCCCATGGGGGTAAAGCAAACCAGCACCTTCCCTCCACATCACCCAGGCACCTTCCTCTGCATGGGGCCACTTCTCAAACCCAGGGTTTCTGGGGTTGCTGGGTGCTATAAAGGGGCTGGTTTTGGGGTGCTGCCCCCTGGTGGCAAAGCAAACCAGCGCCTTCCCTCCACACAGGGCCGTTTCCCAAACCCAGGGTTTTTGGGGTTGCTGGGTGCTATAAAGGGACTGTCTTGGGGTGCTGCCCTCTGGTGGCAAAGCAAACCAGCACCTTCCCTGCACACGGGGCCGTTTCCCAAACCCAGGTTTTTTGGGGTTGCTGAGTGTGATAACAGGGCCGGTTTTGGGGTGCTGCCCCCTGGTGGTAAAGCAAACCAGCACCTTCCCTCCGCACGGGGTCACTTCCCAAACCCAGGGTTTTTGGGGTTGCTGCCGGGGGTTTTGGGGTTGCTGGGTGCTATAAAGGGGCTGGTTTTGGGGTGCTGCCCCCTGGTGGCAAAGCAAACCAGCGCCTTCTCCCGCATCACCCAGGCGCCTTCCTCCGCACGGCGCCGTTCCCAAACCCAGGGTTTTTGGTCGCAGCAGCTCCCAGCTTCACCACCAGACCCAAACCGCTCAGGCAGCGTTGCCCAAAACCGCGACGTACTGTGCAGAAACGCTGCGCCAGCGCACCCAGCGACCCGCACCAGTCACCGCCCAACGCAAACCCTGCCGGTATTGACGGGAGCAGCGGAAATGTCGCCGCGTCCCCGCGCTGGGGGGCTCGGCTGCGGGTTCCCCCCCCCGTCCCCGGGTGCAGGGGGTGGGTGCATGCAGCGAGCAGGGCATGCAGCGGCAGATGGGATGCACCGGAGCATGCGGCCCCGCCACCCGCGTTAACGGTCGGAAAAGCACCACCTTTTTGGGCTTCGCTCCACGCTGCATGAGGAGGGAACAAAAGGGCACAGAGTTAGAGCTGGGGCGGCAGCGGTGCGGGAGGAGGCAGGACAGAGCCGTGGGGAAGGGCCAAAGAGGCGCTGGGGGGGAT
>NW_010185439.1:0-1372 GCF_000695765.1 Mesitornis unicolor | reverse complement strand
CGAGAGGCAGCGGGGCTGGATTTCAACCCCGAGTTAGGAGATGTGCCCCAGTTTTTACCTCTGAGGGGCAGCACACACGGGGAGGACATGGAAGGGGTAGGTTGGGTATTTGGGGAACATTTCTGTACCGAAAAGGTGACCGGGACTGGAACAGGCACAGGGCAGGGGGGGAGAACCCATCCCTGGAGGTGTCCAAAAACCACCTGGACGTGGCACTTGGGGCCGTGGTGGGGCTGGGTCCACGTTGGACTCGACCCTAACGGTGCAGTGACAATAAATCCCAAAGCCAACACCTTCACCACCCGAAACCTGGGATGCCCCAAATCACAGCACCCAAACAAGGACCACTTTTTTGGGAGGGAGGGCAGAGGACAACGGCCACCAAAACGGGCAAGCCCCAGAGGCACAAGTTTGGGCTGAAATAGCGGGAATTTGGCTCAGATGGGAGCAGCGGTGCCCCCCGGGCAGCAGAGCCCAAATTCGCCGTCTCCGACACACAAACCCCGTGTCCCCGGCGTCTCCGGAGCCCCCCGCAGCCCAAGGGCACCCCAGGGGCGCAGGACCCGAATTGTGAGCCTGCCCCAACCACAACCGAACGCCTCGGGGCTGCGGCCGCCGCAGGGTTTCGGCACCAAGCCCTCACCTTTAAGCAGGATCAAACACCGCCGTGTTCACATCAGGAGGTGCCGTTGGGTGTCAAATTTGGGCTCCCCAAATCACCGGGCTGCAAACCCTTTTGGTTCCCCTCCTTTCCCGCAGCCCCCTCAGGGTCTGAGCAGCACGAGGCATCTAAAGCTCCATTTAGTGCCCGGTTTCTAAGGCTTTTCCCACTTCGTATTAAAAATGCCAGGTGGAAAAGCCTTCCCGTGCCCAAAAATTACCCAAAATTCCTCTTTCTGCCCCCAGGAATTACCTGAAACGTTGGGATGGGCTCAGACGTGGCCATAACAAAGAGCCACGGGGGCACGGACACATGGGGCAACACGGAGGAGCCCCCGGATCCAGACACCCCCCTGTGCAGACACCCCCACGGCCATTCCTGTGCTTTAACCCAAATTATCCGTTGGTTGTGCAGCTTTGGGGTCGGGGGTATCTGAGGACAGGCACCCGCTCCAATTTCCTAAGGAAACCCCCGTCCCCTCTGGGTCCAACGCGCACCAGGGGCTCCGGGGTGGAGCAAGGCAGGGGTGAAACCAGGGAAATCCCAACTGGGCCACCCCGTGCTGCGCTGCAGGAGGTGGGGGGTACCCAAAGGCTGAGGGGCGCGGGGTGGGGACGCTGCGGTTTCGGTGACGGATGAAGTGTGCGATGCTGGGGTTTGCTCCTCCCGTGACAGGAACTGAGCTGAACGGGCTGAGGGTCGGGCTGGCCC
>NW_010185438.1:0-5381 GCF_000695765.1 Mesitornis unicolor | reverse complement strand
GAGCAGGGGGAGGGAGCAGGCTGTGGTCGCACTGGAAATGAGATCCGCTTGAATGGAAAAGGGGGGGGCCGAAATGAACTTCCATACATCACGGCTTTTCAACATCGCTAACCGCTCCTGACAAGCCCCTCCGGAGAGCCGGGTCCGAAACCGCCTCCAAAGTCCTGTCCAAATGATGATGGGGATTGTAATTTCTCTCTTTTTTTTCCCCTCTCTTAATTAATAACGATCAAACGGGGATGATTTCTCCCCTTTCGCGAAATGGATGTGGGCGAACCGCTGCCCGACCCTGCAGGATTTGATCCTTTATTTAAGGGTGAACGAAGGGAGAAAAGCAGACAGGAGGGAAAATAATAATAATAACAATTAAAAAAAATAAATACATGACTTAGATGGAAAGATTTCCCCCTTCTTCTCCTTTTTTTTGGTGTTTTTTTTTCTTTTTGGTCCATAAATCTTTGGCCCTGCTAAAATGTTTTCTAACCTGACCATTTCATTGCGCTCGTTAAGGTTGGTTTTGAGGTTTTTTTGCCCCTTTTTTTTTTTCCCCCAAACAGACCTAGCACAAAACTGGGATTGTAAAAAGGCTTTTTAGCTTCCCCTGCTCCAGGGATGGCTCCGCTGAGAGACTGCGGTGTGCCTGTCCTTCCCCCCCCACCCCCGGCGACAAAAAGAGACCCCGCTTTAAAACCGAGGACACAAATCAGGGGAAGGAAAAGAAACCACCAAATGCTGCAGCCAGAAATATTAAAGAGCAATATTTTATGAGATCAGCAGAAGTAATCGCTTCCAGATTTTTTGATTTCGGAGGCACTGGGACGAGGGCGACAAACGCATCCCGCTCGCCGGGTCTGGTTTTGATTAGAAAGATTAAAACCCTGCTCCACTCATTTCATTAAAGAAAGGGACCTCTAACAAGTTTTTATGATTAAACATCCCTCGCTGCTCATTTTTTACACAATCTCCTGCAGCCTGGGAAGGAGCCATCGCTGCGGCCCCGCTCCCGGCGCTGTGGGCGTGTGGGGGGGGCTCCTCTGCAGCCCCAGTCCCTGCCAGGACCGAGGGGGGGGGTTGACCTTTCCGCAGCCAACAACCCTTCCCCCCCCGTCCTTTTTTTCCCTTAATCTCCCCTGTGTAGGGCTAAGGGAGGGGGCTTTGCTTCCCCCCAACCCCTTTTAGCCCGAAATTCTGCAGGCTGCCGCATCGCCTCCACACATTGATTCCTTTATTTCTCTTTCTCCACCCCAAGTATACATATATATATATTTATTTATATTATTTTTTCCCCTTTTCCTGGACTGTCTTGCGAGAAGCAGCACTTCCAGCAAACCCCCCCCCCAGTTCTGGCAGAAGCTCCCCCTGCGCGGATGGCAGGCGGAGGATGCCTTTGCCAGCTCCTCTATTCCCAGCATCCATATTTAGTCTTTTTACACATCCTTCGATTGCCTGGGGTCATAAATTAGTACAATTAATTATCCCAATCTAAAAATTGATGGCACGTATAACCCTTACCTCAGCGCCTTTTTATTATGGTACTTGGAAATAGCAAAAGTGCTGGGGAAGGAAGCAGAAATCTCCGCGCTCCTCCGCGGCTGCGGGGGATGCTCGGGTCGGCACCGCCTGGCAAAGCCCTGAGGCTGCTTCTCTGCAAAGGGCTTTCAATAAAAAGACACCTACATACGGCTTTTTTTTTTTTTCTTATTTTTTTTTTCTTTTTCTTATTTTTTTTTCTCCCGTGACGTTAGGTATATTTACATAGAGCTGCTCTACAATAGCGAACATAACAATATTACAGAACGGTTCTGAGACGAGAATAAAATACACAAATAAGTACAGCAGAAACGTTCAACACCATGACAGAACATCATTGAGCCATATTCCCTTCAGTCTTTTTTGTGTCTGTTTTGTTTCGTTGTTTGTTTTTTTGTTGTTTTTTTTTCCTCTTTTTCCTCTCTTTTGTACAAAATATTCACCCACGAGCTCGCGGAATTAAAAAATAAAAATACTGGATAAGTTTAATTTATGAAATAAAATACTAAAAAAAAAAAAAACCCACCAAAAAATTCAAGTACTTCTTGTGTTTGTTTTCTGAGGAGGACAAAACAAAAACAAGGAAGAAAGGAGGAGAAAACAAAACACCCCCCCCCAAACATCGTTCTTTTATTTAATTGCATCTTAGAAAAGACTCGTGTCCCAAAACGCTCGCTGTGTTTCCTATAACGCTAAACATTCATCCGCACATTCAAAGTCAGAAACATTTCAACCCCCAAAATCAGCCTCTTTTTTTTTCTTTCTTTCCTTTTTTTTTGTTTTTCCTTTTTTTTTTATTTTGCTCTCCACCCTCGTTTCTCATTGCCTGGACTTTGCCAACTTTATTGCTGTTCTTTATCGGTTTTTTCTTTATTCATTTTCTTCATTTTCATTCGCCTGTTCTGAAACCAGATTTTGACTTGGCGTTCAGTGAGATTAAGGACTCTGGCTACTTCGTACCTCCGGTCCCGTGTAAGGTACATATTGAATAAAAACTCTTTTTCCAGTTCCAGGGTCTGATACTTTGTGTAAGGACATCTTTTCTTCCTCGTGGAGCGCGCATGAATCCAATTTGCGACGGGATTGTCTGAGAAAGAAGATTTTTATATGTATATATATTTTTGGGGGGTGGCAAAAGAAAATCAATGCACAAAGCTGGCCTTTCTTCCCTCCCCCCCTCCACGCCCTGGTGTATCTATAGAAAGAAACCTGTTTAATTAGCAGATCTTACCTAAATATTTTAAGTGACCTTCAGAAGAGTTTAATCTGTTTATTTTGGAGGGGTCATTTCCTTTTCTTTTGCTGCTGTTCTCACATAAAAGTTTCAGTAAATAAAACTGTAGCAATGGGTTTAAAATAATAATTATCCACATGACTGCTGCTAGCAGTAATCTAAGAACATAGTCATAAAAAGTAAAAATTCCCACCATTTCATAGGCCCATAAACTCTTTTTACAACCTCAGCTCTCCAATACTTTCCCTAGAAGCTTTCCCAGACCTGCAAAGCCGGGTTTGTTTTTTTAATATCTTAAGGATGACACGCGAGATGTCCCACTGGCTCCCAAAATTGCCTCTTTTTTTTAGTGTGAGGTTGTTGGTTTTTTTTCCTCCTAACCTAAAGGACTTTCTACGCTGCTGCCACATCCCCGCTCGCTCAGGGCACCAAACCCATCGCTCCCTTCCTTAGGAGAAGATTTGTCCTTCTTCCCCCTACCACTGCCTTTCACCCCCCGATTCCTCGCCTTATTTTTATCACGAGGGTGCCTGGCACCACCCGCCTGGCACCAGTCGCGATAGGAGCCCCTTTCCCTGCTGCCGAGGCACCCAGGTGCTCCCAGCTGCTGGCACCCAGCTCCATCGCTCGGAACCCCCCGCACTCTTAGGCCAGGGGGATCCCACCAAAGCTGCGGGGGGGTTCGGGACCCAGGCGGTTGCCCTCGCATCATTCCCCCGCGGATGCTCTGATCCGTTTGAGGAGGAAGAGTTGGGTTTGGGGTTATTTTGGGGTTTTGGGGTTTTTTAATCCCCAGAGCTGAGTATCCCCCAGGAACTGGTCCCCTCTGCAGGATGCAGGCGGGGGGTGGGGGTGGCGGTTACCTGGCTCCTGCCCCTACAATGTCCAACGTTTCCTGATGACTGGGTTGGGGTTTCCTTGGGGTTTGTTGGGTTTTTTTGAGTTTCCTCCCCCCTCCTCCCTGTCTCACTTGGGCTGCAGAAGATGTTTCTCCAAGTGTATGGTCCAATGTCCTGCGCTCACTGCCTTTCGCCCCCAGCCACCCCCACGCACTGAGCTGATGCTTTTACAATTCCAATTTTCCTCCTTACTTCTCCCTTACCCCCCCCCCCACACACACCCACCTTTTCATTTATTCCCACGTGTTGGAGCATTTTATGAATAATTGCACCGGTGGAGCTTTTATTGATTTTCAAAATAGATAAAGAGACACCTCTGCCTTTATCCAGAGATATTCCTTTTCCCTCCCCAAAAAACCCCAAACCCACATCAATACGCTCACTTCCAGCTACAACTCTTCCTTGTTCTTTGAAAGTGGGAATATTTGAAAGCAAAGAGGCTTCTCCCTCTGCCTGCCCCCCTCTCACACACGCACTCTCCTTCTCTATTTTTTTTCTTTAATTCCCCCCGGTGGAAAGTGATGAATATTTGATCAAAGCAGCCAACAGCCCCCCCATCCTCCCTTCAAAAAAAAATTTGAAAAAAAAACCAAAGAAAAAGAAAAAAAAAGACTAAAGAGCCCCAAACAAAGTAGAGATATTCGCTCTCCGGCTCTGCAAGCGGACTCGCTCAAACCCCCAGATCTTCCTGCGTATCTGGAGTTTTAGGGTCGGGCTCTCTAAGGTAATTTCATTTTATTGAGTAGGGTCCTGGAAGCCGTAATGCCTTCCCCGGTCGTAAACAAGAATGACTTCGACTTACTAGGGTCTAATTCGTGCTTTTCTTCTTTGTGTTTGCTGGAAGCGATGGCTTCGGACTCCGGGGAAGGAATTGTCTGCTCTGCTCTGTCTCTCAGCTCCCCCGGAGCCCCGTACATGAAGTCCGCGTAGCCGCGCCCGTCGGCGGGGCCGCACTCCGGCCGCCGCCCGGGGAAAGCGTCGGGTTTGAGGCCGTAGGGGCGAGCCCCGGGGGCGAAGGCCGGGAAGGAGACGGCCCCGGCGAGGGGCTCCAGCCAAGTCCGCATGTACCTGGGCTCGGCCCCCACGGGCGCCTGGGGGGCGTAGGGGTGGTAGCCCACGGAGGACTGGGAGTGGACGGGAGCCCAGGAGGTGGTGAAAACGGCCGGCTTGGGGGCGAAACTGCAGGACGGAAAGTCGGCACAGTCCGGGACTAATCCTGACGGTCGGGCGGCAGCCGGGTGGGAGGCAGAGCCGGGGAACCGGGAGGCCAAGAGCTCTTCGTTCTCGTGGCTTATCAGGGAGTCGACATAGTAGTTGCTAATGGGGCCAGAAGCCGACATGGTTCCCCCCTCTTTTACATTCATAAGATTATTGTATGAACTGTATGTGTACTTTTTATCTTCTCATAGAACAATCACTCCTTTTTTTTTTTTTTTTTTTAATAACGCAATCCGGCTTTTCCTAAAACTGCTGGAAATGGGGCGGAGATGGGGAGGAGGGAGGCTCGGCCGGTGCTCAGCCGGGGGATGCTCAACCCGCGGGCTGGGAGGGGGGCGATGAAGAGGGGGGGGTTTTTTTTTTTTTTTTAATAACGCAATCCGGCTTTTCCTAAAACTGCTGGAAATGGGGCGGAGATGGGGAGGAGGGAGGCTCGGCCGGTGCTCAGCCGGGGGATGCTCAACCCGCGGGCTGGGAGGGGGGCGATGAAGAGGGGGGGG
>NW_010185437.1:696-3111 GCF_000695765.1 Mesitornis unicolor | reverse complement strand
GAGAGCCGGGACGCGTCCTTTGCTCTGATCGTCGGCACGGGGACACATACAGCCCCCCCAGCCCCACTGAGGGGCAGCCCCTTGGCCCCCCACCCCCTTGAACACTACCCCTCTCCCTGCGGATGCCCAGCACCGCTGCGAGACCCCGGATCTCCCTGCTCCAGGGGTGGTCGTGGGTAGGATGCTGGGGTCCAGCAACACTACAACATCCCCATCCATCAAACACTAAGCCAGCCCTGCGGCGCGGGTGCTGAGCCCTGCCTGGGAGCTCTGTGCCACCCCTCCCCACCCTAGGGACAGAGCAAGGGGTGATTGCTCCCTTTTACCCATAATTTTAAGTGTTTTTAGCCAGATTCCTCCTGGATCTCGGGTTTTTCAGATTTTAAACTCTACTGAGCCCCTCAGAGGTGGGGGGGGTGGATTTGCAACACACCCTGGGGTCTACCCATGGGGCAGAGCAGGTTGTGACTCCTGGAGCTTGGCCGATCCTCACGTGCCTTTCCTGTGCCCCCCACCTCTGCCCCACAGCCCCCTCCTTGGGGGTACCACTGTGTCTTCTGCCACCGGGTTTGGTGGGCAAAGGCATTGAACATCTCAGCCCCGAGCCTCCCCACGTGTTCCCTATCACAGGGGTCAGGATGGGGCCTGGCATCAGCAGCGCTTGCCCCGTCTCTCACTTGACTGTGTTTTTCCTTGCTAAAAAGTGGGGCTTTTTTCCCCATTCCTGGGCCTTGGCCAGGCTCCCCCGGGCCCCATGGTGCAGCACATCCCTGTCTCGGTCCTGTTGCAGTTACAAAGCCCCTTTTTAATGACTTTAACCGTGCATGCCGATGTGTGTCCCATCCCCTGCTGCGGGGGGCACGGGGCAGCTCCCTCTCACTCCCAGCCCCACAGGGAGCCCAGGGACCGATGTCCTTGGGGCCGTCACCCCTGTCCCCTCCCTGCTGGGGACCAGGAACGGCCGCTTCCGCTCAGATGGCTGGAAACGCGTTTTGTCAGCCGGGACGACTTGCTAGACCTTTTTTTTGTTTGTTTTGTTTTGGTTTTTTTGTAATGGTTTCTCCTGGTTTTCAGGGGAACAAACAAAAAGACGATCCCACAAATCTCAACTTGTATCTCTGACTGAAAGTATTAAATGTTTTCTTCTTTCTAATGGCTGCGTCCTCTCTGTGAGCACAGGGCTGGGCTGGAGGAGCATCCCCAGATTCAGCCCCCCAGAACCAGGCTGCGGGGTGGTCCCTGCACTCTGTGAGGCCACCGGCAGCATCCCCACAGTGCCGGCACAGTGACCCCAAGGCAGCGGTGGGCACATGTCAGGAACTGCTCTTTAATCAACGTTAATCAACTTTAATCACAAACACCTCACACCGAGACTTCCACCACCACCACCATCGCCCTCCCCTCCGCCGCTGCCCCGGGGCTGGCACAGCCCGCGCAGGTTTGGGGTCCCAAGACCCCTGGGGTGAGCTCCACATTGCCCCACGCTGGGTCCGGGGGAGCCCCTTGGCTCACTGAGCCCCGAGTGCTGGGGGGTGCCTGGTCCGAGTCGCAGGGGGAGGTCCCTCAGCTGCTGAGCTTGAGGAGGCCGTAGATCTGCTCCAGGACGGGGGCGAAGCTCTGGTCTTTGGGGGTGCGGGAGGCCAGGGAACCCTGGGGGGGATACACCTCAGTTAATTAAAATACTGGGGGGCTGGAGCTCAGGCCCTGGTTAGCTGCCTCCTCACCTTCAGTTTGTCCAGGTAGGTCTGATCCTGGCTCCACAGCTCCTGAAACTTCACCAGGTCGGGGGCTCCCTTGTAAAACTCCACCAGCAGCGTCTGCGGTGGGGGGGCACAGAGGGGCTGCAGGCACCAGGGCTTGGGCATGCACCCCCCCAGGCCCTACAGCACCACGATCTCAACAGTGGCGATGGAGAAGAGATTGGTACCATCACTGGAGTTTATGATGGGACAGGGATGGGTGAGGGGGCCAGGCATCCCACATGGGGTCAGGGATTGTCCTGGGGTCAGGGGTTTTTTAGGGCCCTCGCCCCATGCTCACCATCTCCTGCAGGACATCATTGGTGAGGAAGCCGTCCTGGATGTAGGCCACCTCCACTTCCATGGGGATGCCGTAGTCGTTGGGCCGTTGCTGGAGGACAGGAGAGTGGGGTCACCCCAAATATAAACCCCCCAACTCAAATTTACCACCCCCAGGGCTGGCAACTGCTTACCTCTGGTGGTGGCATCACCCAGAAAGGAGCGATTTTGGACTCCATGCCGGAGTTGCCATGATAGTAGGGTCCTGGCAGGGAGAGATGGGGCTGAAATGGGTGGGGGGGACAGGGGTGAGTGGCTCTGCTGGGGGCTTGGGGATCATGGGGGGGTCCTTACCGCAGATGAGGGCCAGGCAGGGCTGGAAGCCGTTACCACTACC
>NW_010185437.1:0-255 GCF_000695765.1 Mesitornis unicolor | reverse complement strand
ACCGCCCACCCAGGTCCCCCACCACTTCGCTCCGCGTCAGGTGGCTGTGGAAATCCTAAAGGAAAAGGGTAAAATCAGCAGTTTGGCCCCAAAATTATGCCAGGGACACCCCCCTCTGGCATCAGCGGGACACCTTGGGAAGGGGACGCACCAGGAGCAGGAGGACATTGCTGGAAATGGCAACGTTGAAGGGCTGGAACTTGTTGATGGCGGCAAAGGAGGTCACCTCCACCAGGGTCTGGGGGCTCCTGGAAG
>NW_010185436.1:677-1131 GCF_000695765.1 Mesitornis unicolor | reverse complement strand
GCGGCCGCTCACGCTGGTGGTAGGTGTTGGGAATGGGGGGCCAGGCTGGGGAGGGCAGCATGAGGGGGCTGAGCAGCCCCATGTGCCCCCAGCTGTGTGCGTCGACTCCAGGCTCCGCAGCCCTGCCCGGCTGTCAGCCCCCTTCTCCCCACAGATCACCTTCTTCACGCTGCTGTCGGTGCTGGGCGTGATGCTGAGCCTTGCCGGGTCCGTGCTGTCCTGTCAGAATGCGCAGCTGGTGCAGTCCCTGGAGGCCTGCGAGAGGGTGAGGCTGTGGGGGCTGCCACTGCGCCCCCAGGCAGCTGAGCAGATCCCATCCCCGGCTGCAGGGCCCTGGGGAGCTGCAGGGCAGGAGGCACCAGTGGCTCTCAGGGGAGAGTGTGGTGTCCAGACGTCCCTCACAGCGTTCCTTGTCCCCAGGAGCGGGACTCCTGCATCTGCTGCCAGGCCCCCT
>NW_010185436.1:0-350 GCF_000695765.1 Mesitornis unicolor | reverse complement strand
CAGTGCTCCCAGGCTGGGGGTGACCCCGGGGCACCAGGGCAAGACCTGACCCCAGCTGAGTGCGGATCAAGGCCTGGGACACGTGTCCCTTGTTGGATGAGAAGTCCCAGCTCTTCCTCCTCTCCCTGCAGTTGGTCCCTCAGCGCTCGAGCTCAGTGACGCTGGAGTGCACGTCTCCCCCTGACACCTTCCTGCAGAGCATGATGGACTTCGAGGAGTTCGTGCCCCCCGTGCCACCACCCCCCTATTATCCCCCCGAGTACACCTGCAGCTCCGAGACCGATGCGCAGAGGTACTCGCCTGGGAGCTGCGCCATGGGAGCGGGGGTCTCGCTTGCCCCCACGCAGGGC
>NW_010185435.1:0-4883 GCF_000695765.1 Mesitornis unicolor | reverse complement strand
ATGCCATCCTGGGGTGTATTAGAAGGAGTGTTGTTAGTAGTGGGTGGAGAGAGGTTCTCCTTCCCCTCTACTCTGCCCTGGTGAGACCACATCTGGATCATTGTGTTCAGTTCTGGGCCCCTCAGTTCATGAAGGACAGGGAACTGCTTGAAAGAGTCCAGCGCAGAGCCACAAAGATGATGGAGGGAGTGCAGCATCTCCCTTCTGAGGAGCGGCTGAGGGAGCTGGGTCTCTTTAGCTTGGAGAAGAGGAGACTGAGGGGTGACCTCATTAATGTTTATAAATTTGTAAAGGGCGAGCGTCAGGAGGAAGGAGCCAAGCTCTTCCCTGTTATAGCCAATGACAGGACAAGGGGCAATGGGTGCAAGCTGGACCATAGGAGGTTCCATGCAAACATGAGGAAAAACTTTTTACTGTAAGGGTTACAGAGCACTGGACCAGGCTGCCCAGAGAGGTTGTGGAGTGTCCTTCTCTGGAGACATTCACAACACGCCTGGACGTGTTCCTCTGCAACCTGGTCTAGGTGATCCTGCCCTGGCAGGGGTGTTGGACTGGATGATCTTTCGAGGTCCCTTCCAACTCCTAATATTCTGTGATTCATTACCAGAAGGGGGAAAACAGTAAGTTTTTCAGCAATTGAGAACAACCAGCCAGAAAAAGCCACCATCTTTTCTAAGCATAACAATGATACTTTTAGCTACATGTAAACATAGAGCTAAGAGTTCTTTCTAGTGCTCATAAACAGCTTGTTACAACATGTAACTTTAGGACAACATTGCTGTTCCTGTCTTTTTCTCCAAATAGAGGACAGTAAGGGATGTGACCTGCACGCACAGCTGCTGATTTATGCTGACTAGGAGAAACTACACTGCCGGCAAGACGATTTCTCATGATTACAGTGTTTACCAGCCTTGCTGAGACCAGAAGTCCATGTTCTGAACACAAGAAGAAAAGCTATGAACAGTTCAGCTACAAGACAAAATGCATGAATACCATGTACAAGCTAAATGTCTCCTTTATGTAAAAAATAGATGACACATTCTCTAATTAAAGGTTAGTCAAGGAGTGCAATAACTAGAGGCCAAACATCATAAGAGATGATAATCATGATTACAGGTTGGTCAGACAGATCAAATAAATTGCCTCAGTGCTCCTAGAAACAACTTTGTGAACTTTTGATGAGAAGATTACCGTGTCTTGAATTCCTTCTCCATCACTTAAGACCTTTTCTTCCCTTTAAATAGCCCACACAATTTAGACACTTGCTTCTTATTCTCCTGCTTTGACCGGTGCTGAAACACTGGTGAAGTGGAATGAAATGTTACACAGTGAAGATTAACCTTGACCTGCCAAACTCAACAGTGACATGAACCTTTCCTGGCCTGTGCCCACCGGTACTCTCCAGGGCTCCTCCACAGCACCCTCACCGTACTACTGTGACTCAGCACAGCTGAAGAAACTCCTTCCCTTGCAAGGGCTGCCCTAGGCTCTTTACTTTCTTGTCCCCCACTTTGCAAGCATTGTTTCAGTGCATCCTGCCTTGCCAGTGTGCCTCGCTGAACTCCTCCACTGAGTGTAACCCACAACTCCTCGCCCCTGATGAGCCCACGGAGATGCCTCCTTCACACTCTTCTCATGTGTTAGCTCAGCAGTAATCACTGTGTGTCTCCAGCCCATCTCCTCCAGGACCCTACCCATGTAGCTCTCCTCCAGAGCTTCTTTGAACCGACCTAGATAATCTCTTTCTTCTCATCTCACTTATGCTCCACAGCAGTTTCCCTCACATCTAAGATCCAACTGGCTCTGGGATCACAAGCCTCTTTACTTCCCTTCTCCAAAAAAAACATGTGTCCCTTTCACCATCTCCAGCATGCCTCAAGCCCCAAGAGTCACTGTAATGCCACAAGCAACTACACTGATTTTCCTGCACTCCTCCCGTGAGGATCACCCCTCTGTTCTCCTGCTTCCACAGCCATGGCTGGTATCCAGTAGCCTGCACACCCACAGCTGCTCTCCATCCCAGCAATCGAGCTGTCAGAAAGCAGGGGAAGGGAGGATGGAAGAGGGCAATAGGAACCATCTTCCCAGAAACTGACCTCTCAAGCTCAGATGAAGAATGACCTCTGATAACCCTAGGTTTTGGGAATGACACCTAATTGAACTTTTTTCCTCATGGCCTCTTGAAGCAAGCCTGAACAGATATTTGCAGCAGATAATAGGAAGCACGGTATCATCTTCATAGCAACCACTCCACCATAGAGCTTCCTCTCTAGATTAAGCAGAGAAACAGCAAGCAAAAGGAGGACGGGAAACCTGTTATGTGTTTATTTTATTGGGGTGGTATGAACTACCTGTCTTCTCATCATCACATATAGCAGCTGTGTAAGGATGCCCCGAGAACAAGTATTTAATCTAAAAAGGAAAAATAAATAGTTACCATTATTTATTTTAAAGTCCAAAGAAAAAAGTACAGTGCAATAGTTCCCCCTGCTGACAGCATGAAATCAAATTACTAATCAATGTTATTTCCTGGGTGGTCCTCAAATTATTAATTCACTGTCCCAGTGTGGTACCTACACAAGCTTATTGATACACAGTAAACCATGTGAAAATCAGCTAACCTTAGAAAATTATGAAGATTTGGCAAATGGTAGAGAACAAAATTTGATGAAACTCCAGTTGATCCCTAAGATTATTTATCATGTGTACAAAATGACAGTATGCAGTCCTACAGAAAGATTATAAAATGTATGTGGGTGCATGTATTCTGAATAAAATGCCAGGATATTCATGAGCAAAAGCAGAAATGTAGGTAAAATGCAGCTGTACAGCTTCCTATGCTTGCTGAAGTCTAAAGTGCAGATGGCAGGTCTGAGCAGAGTCTTGCCAAACTCTGGCTGTATATGGGGACTGACCCGTTTGAACAAAGAACAAGTCTGACATTCAGCCTGGTCCCCAGTTCCCAGCAAAACGCAGTGAAAATATTGTCATTCTGCTCTAGTGTCAGCTTTTTTGAGCCAGTGGCAGCTGAGTTAAATCAGAACCAAGAACAGCCACTTACAGAAGTCAAAATACAACTCGGGACTAGATGTGCATCTGATCATGAACAGCAACAGAAGCATTTCTCTGGCCTTATACACCTAGTTTTCATTTCTGGGTTGTAAAGCTAACATGATTTTGCACTCTGGTCATTTAGCAATAAAAAAAAAAAAACCAAAAAGAAGAGACCAAAGGAAATCCTCTAGTACATCACCATCCTCATCTCGCTTTAAAAAGGTAATGAACAAATATGCAATGATACAACATGAAACAGCACTGGAACAGACTGCCCAGGGAAGTGGTGGAGCCACTTCGAGTGGTGGCACTTCAAGACATGGTTTAGTGGGCATGGAGGTGTTGCGTTGATGATTTGACTTGATGATCTTAGAGGTCTTTTCCAACCTTAATGATTCTGTGATTCTATAAAAAGAATAACAGAAATAAGCTGAAAGTCTACTGATACATGCACTGGACTATACAACTTTATACATCAGGATTTTGCAGACTTCTGTTATGATTCTGGCTCTCAGTACACAAATGCACCCCAAAAAATTGCTAAATGCTATTAAAGGTAACATCAAATCTCATTTCAAGCATGTGTACAGTGAATATGCTGTCTATCCAGCCAATTTTCACTCATGGGTCAGCTGCTTACACCTGTATACGATCTTCTAGAAGTTGCCTATGTATCAAAGCTTTTCACCTTGCTTTCAATTCTCCCTCTGCTGTATCTGGAAAACATAATTACATATCAATAGAGACACACATATTCACCTTATGTGCATTTCCAGCACCTGGCTTTCTCTTCTTGTTCTTCATGAACAAGGTTTCATGTTCTTCCCAGCACACAGAGAGTGTAATACCACTTGCTCAGCTCTCTGGCAGGTTCTGTGAGCATTCCTCTTCAGGTTTGCACAGCCTGGCACAGAAAAGTCTTGCTCGTGACTGGGGTTTCTGGCAAGACAAAATATGACAAATAAAACAATAGTCACTCATAAGGATCTTCTTTAGGGCAGCTTGCAGCTGCTTTGCAACACACCAGATCCACGATCCTATCACTCAAGCTCTGTGTCAAGGCAAGATTGATTTGAAATGCTCGTAATTTAGCATTTTTCACTCACTTTGGTCTTAGCAGTGTTGCACCTGGTATGATAGAAATCCTCTTGCCAATAATTTACTACTTCAGGGAAAAAGATACTTGGAGTGTGTCTCTGTTGACATAATCATTGCTGTAAGGATATTATTTACAGATACAACGTTGGATCCTTAACTCCTTAAGGCAAGGACCACGTCTATCATCTTGGAGAGAGGCTCCAATGTCCCAGGTACCACCTGAAATGAGGAACACCAGTGATTGCTGTAGGAAGAATCAGCATATGACATTTTCCTGTTCTACTGCCAAACTCCTCCAAGGGCTGCCCTTTGCCTTTTGATCAGCGTTCATTGCAGCAGAAGCTGGGTGGTGAGAACATGCACGGGGAAGCTGGTAGCTCTGTGCCTCTCAGCAGCAGACGCCTGGCTCCCTGTGGGTGCGATGGCCCCAGCGTGGTGGTGGTGCCGGCAGTACGAATTTGAAAGATTTTAATGTTTTTTTAAGTCTCCGGAAGAAAAAAAATAGCCTCTCCTCCACTGAACTTTTCCTAGATAACTGTCGTGACTTCTACTTCCAGATACCTGCCCTGATCGTTTCACACTACCTGAAGCACAACTGCACTGAAACGCCGTGGAGGGGTGGCAGTATTTTCGTGGAGATGCTCAGGCGCTGGGCACACACGCGGAGCCCTCCCCGGCTGACGCACAGGAAGGCCGCTGCCGGCGGGGCCGGGGGCGGGCACGGCATAAAG
>NW_010185434.1:0-793 GCF_000695765.1 Mesitornis unicolor | reverse complement strand
GGTGGGGGAGGGGACGCGGGGTTCTCGGGGTGGGGGAGGGGATTTGGGGGGGATTTTTGGGATTTTCCCGGCGTTTTCGGGGTTTCCGGGGGCGATTTTGGGTGGTTCTGGGGTGATTTTAGGGGAATTGGGGGTTTTTTTGGTTGTTTCGGGGCATTGCTTTGGTACTTGGGGTATTTTTGGTGTTTTCAGGTGGTGTTGGGGTCATTGCTGGGCGACTTGGGGTAAATTTGGGGTAATTTGGGGTATTTTTGGTGTTTCTGGGGCTGTTTGGGGCATTTTCGGGTGTTGGGTAATTGTGGGTAATTAAGGGGTGTTTGGGGGGTCATTTCCGGGTGTTTTGGGGTCATTTCCGGGTGTTTTTGGGCCTTTTCCGGATGTTTTTGGGCCATTTCCGGGTGTTTTGGGGTCATTTCCGGGTGTTTTTGGGCCTTTTCCGGATGTTTTTGGGCCATTTCCGGGTGTTTTGGGGTCATTTCCGGTGTTTTTAGGTAATTTCCTGGTGTTTTGGGGTCATTTCCGGTGTTTTTGGGCTATTTCCGGGTGTTTTGGGGTAATTTCCGGTTGTTTTGGGGTCATTTCCGGGTGTTTTGGGGTCATTTCCGGTGTTTTTTTGGTATTTCCGGATACTTTTGGGCCATTTCCGGGTGTTTTTGAGCCATTTCCGGATGTTTTTGGGCAATTTCCGGGTGTTTTGGGGTAATTTCCGGTGTTTTTAGGTCATTTCCGGATGTTTTGGGGCCATTTCCGGTATTTTGGGGTCATTTCCGGATGTTTTTGGGCCATTTCCGGG
>NW_010185433.1:1364-2218 GCF_000695765.1 Mesitornis unicolor | reverse complement strand
CCTCAACGGCTCCAAGCAGCAGTCGGGGGACAACCTGGTGTGTCACAGCAGCGACGGTGGCATCTTGGCCGGCTCCTGCCTTTATGTTGGACGTACGTCGTGCCGGTGTCACCCGTTGCCGTTTCGGGAGGGGAAACCGCGGCGGCTGCGGGAGGATTTGGGGATTCCCGTGGGGATTAACACCCCGCTCGCTTCGTGCCAAAACGCACCGCGGTTGGGCGCAGTTTTGCTAATTTTTAACCTCCTCTCCGTGGTTTGTGCCCCGATTTGCAGCTGCGGCCTCCACTTGCAGGAGCACGTGGCAGAAAAAGCTGTTTTGGCAAGGGCTTGGTAAAATTACACTTGTCCAAATCAATAATCTTAAGATTTTATCTCGGGCTATTTTAAGGATGGTGCTGCGTCCTAGAAGTGCAGACACTGAGTTGGGAACACTGCTTGGATCTGGTTTTTGGGTTGCTGTTGCTGAAAGAAAACAGCTCCGGAGCTGGGTGCAGGCAGGGGCTGGGTGCAGGCAGAAGCTTAAAACCCTCAAAACCCCACATTTTCAGCTGTGGGGCTGGAACACAGGGACTGTGGTGCCATTGCCCACTGGGACCACGGGCTGTGTTTCGCTGCTGCGCCATTTCACCCCCCTCCACCTCTTTTATATATATCTCTATCCATATTTTATTTTATCTTTCCCAGTACCCCCTGAAAAACCAGTCAACATCACCTGCTGGTCCAAAAACATGAAGGACCTCACCTGCAAATGGGCACCAGGGACAGAAGGGGAGACCTTCCTGCACACCAACTACACCCTCAAGTACAAGCTCAGGTGGGGCTACCTCCTTAAATCCTATTATTCTTAAAAAAAA
>NW_010185433.1:587-1333 GCF_000695765.1 Mesitornis unicolor | reverse complement strand
ACCCCAAAACCTCCAGTTTGGGATTTAAAGGCTGAGCACCCACCTGCAGGTGGTACGGCCGGGACAACACGTGCCAGGAGTACCACACGGCCGGGCCCTACTCCTGCCACATCCCCAAGGACCTGGCTCTTTTCACGCCCTATGAGATTTGGGTGGAGGCCTCCAACCGGCTGGGGGTGGCCGTCTCCGATGTCGTCATGTTGGACATCCTCGACGTGGGTGAGCAATGGTGGCACCGGTGACCTCTTGAGAGGGTGGGGGGGGCAGCAGGAAATGGGTGATATGTGAGCAGAATTGCTCCTAATTGAATTAGGCTATTTTCTGCGAGTTTGGGGTGGGGTTTTTTTTCCACATCTGCGGCTCCTTAACGCCGTCCCAACAGTCACCACGGACCCGCCGTCGGATGTCCACGTCAGCCGGGTGGGCGACCTGGAGGACCAGCTGAGCGTGCGCTGGAGCTCCCCTCCAGCACTCAAGGATTTCCTCTTCCAAGCCAAATACCAGATCCAGTACCGGGTGGAGGACAGCTCGGAGTGGAAGGTGGGTCAGCATCACCGGGATGGTGCCAGAAGCCCAATTGGGATGGCGTGGGATACCCAACTGGGACGGCACCCAACCACGCCAGTGTTGCTGTCCCTTCCTCCCCAAGGTGGTGGACGATGTGGGCAACCAGACCTCCTGCCGCCTGGCCGGCCTCCGCCCCGGCACCGTCTACTTCGTCCAGGTGCGCTGTAACCCCTTCGGCA
>NW_010185433.1:0-549 GCF_000695765.1 Mesitornis unicolor | reverse complement strand
CTGGAGCAACCCCACCGCAGCCTCCACCCCACGCAGTGGTGAGCACCAGAATTGTTTGGTGGGCAGAGAGGAGGTCCCGGCAGTGCTGAGCCCTCCCCCTTCCCGACACACACAGGGGTGCCCTTCCCTGCTCTGTGCTCGGCACCTGGATTTCTTGCAAAAAAAGCCAATATAGAGCTCAGCTTTCCCAGCTGGGAGCCAAAAACTGCTCATTTTCCTCTTGCCCACCATTATTTATGGCACGGCAGCAATGGGGGGGGGTTTGAGCCACTGACCCCCCTGGCCTTGTTCCCGCAGAGCGAGCGGCAGGGGGGTGTGACCCAAAAGGGGGGGAGCAGAACACGACACTGCGGCGGGAGCTGAAGCAGTTTTTCGGGTGGGTGAAGAAGCACGCCTACGGCTGCTCCAACCTCGGCATCAAGCTCTACGACCAGTGGCGCGTGTGGCTGCAGAAATCGCACAAAACACGCAACCAGGTAGGTAAGGAGCCTTTCACACTTCTTTTCCCCATACGGGTGGGGATGGGAGGGATGCAGGGTGACCCCCCCC
>NW_010185432.1:0-15770 GCF_000695765.1 Mesitornis unicolor | reverse complement strand
CCAATTTATACTGGAACCTGGGGTTGTTTAGAACTTTGTCTAGAAAGTTCTTATCTAAAGATTGCTCAGCACAGAGGATGGCCTGAAGTGCTGAAATACAGAGCTGATTTATAACAATTTATTCACAGTGTAGAAAAAATATTATTGCAATTAAACACTGGATTAGAAACCAAGAAATCTCAGTAAATCTTTGTGTTTGGAATTTTTTTTTAATTTCCTTAGGAAAAACAGTTTGAAGTTTATGACCTTCAGTTTGATGTTTATAAAAGGAGGGTAATTTTTCTTCTCATTATACTTTTAAACAAAATAAGTGTTATGGTTTATCATGACTATATGTAGGCTGTGTACCCTAATGGAATTTTAGGTTCTTCTGTAGCAGATATACTAAACAATATGTTTTAAACCAGTATGTTGAATGGCAAATTTTCTTTGCTCCATTAGCTGAAATGAAATGTTCATGCATCTCCATACATAGGCATGTAGTGTTAAAATAAATTTCAGGAGAATCAAGCCAATGTAAATCATAGTCCAGTGTGCAGAAATTGCCATCATTCTTATCACTTCTTTGTTCACTTGCCAGTTCCAAGAACTAGGATTGGCTGGGATATCAATAGGATAATAAATTATTACATGCTTATTCAATTGTATATTGGTAATGCTGATTATCAGAAAGGCTAGAATTACTAGGATATCTAGAAATCACTAAAAACATGAGTTAAAGTGATCATCCATGCTACATAAACATGCAGTTTAATCCCTATTTCATACTGAGTTACTTTTGCCTATTTAATACAGTCCTGCATGTTTCAGAATACATCTCATATATGGAAAGTAAATTCTCATCACAGATTCATTGTAATAAAAACGCATATTTTTGCCTATGCCTAAAGTTGAAGCTTAAACATAAAATATATGGAAAACTGTGGGTTTGAGTGTGAACTTTGAACGGGTGATTCCTTAGTTAGAATTACTTGAGTAGGTTATGAATTGAATTAGAATTTTGCAGTGCCAACTGATTTTAGCATTGTAGAAATTCACAATTAATTAGCTGAAAATCTCCTCTTATGAAACATAAGTCCTCCTTCTATTTTGATTTATATTGTGGATAAAACATTTTTCCATCAATTTCTTTTTGATCTCCTGAAAGATGTAAAGCTGTACTTCATAAAGCATATTGATGAGTTTTCTTCTAAAATCTACAATCCACATCATTATTGATTGAGGCATTAACTGATACTTTCATTACATTCCTGTAAGATTATATTCAGAACTACAATCCTGTATCCAGTGATTTATTCCATCCTCTTTGGTTATTTGAAAAATATTACTTTCAATAAACTACTGAATGTCACTACTTCTTGTTAATTACTAGTTTTAATGACTAATATATTCTAACATTAAGGAATTCTATGCATATAATATTGGGTGGGTTAAATAAATATAGAATTTGTGTATAATTATATAAATTATTTAACAGACATTTAGGCTGCTTAGCATAATAGAAAAGGTTATAAATTATAATACAACATCCTTTGAAACCTTATGAAGTTATACTTTTCTCTCAGGAATAATGAGGACAATTTTTGCTTTTTATCTATTTGTGAGCTGATCATTCTTTTTCTTTTTATCAATCTATTTTACTGTACATGGTGCACACGTACTTTATTAGCAACGATTGGCAATTAATCTATTTTTTTCTTTGAAAACTTGTTAAATTTCATACAAATGACTTCTTTAAACTGAAAATCCTGCAAACCCACATATTGAATACTTGTAATTAAATATTTAGAGGAAGTGTTTAGTGGAAAGGAATAATTTGGCAGTTACAACACTTTGAAGTATTAATGAATGGATAATGGAACCAAATATAGCTCAAGGGCATCTAGAAAAATGAGATCCAAACATTTAAGGCAGTCAAAAACCCAAGCACAGAGCAGTCCTTGCCTATACAGTTTTGATGGAAAACAATACTACCTATCCAAGACAGTCTGTGACTATGGCTTGACAAGGTGATAAATCTGCATTTAGAATACTTGATAGCATATAAAAAAAGTTCAGCAGTCACATGACACAGAGGACACAGTCCATCCAAACTCTTTTTACAGCATTCGATTTAGTCAAAATGTTTTGTCCCTTATGATCTCTAAGTGTCTGTCTGACTATATAAGTGATCAGATATTACACACCAACCTGCAGGCATGTAAACACACTGAATTGTGTGTGTTCTGGCTAACCTAACAGATATATAACACTGACTTAGATCAGATCCAGGTTTAGTGTATGCTTCAGTGGGGTCTTGTACCCCACAGATCTGATGTGAACAATTGTGGAATCAGAGAGAAATAATTAGAGTGTGATACCATGCTTCAGATACCCTAGCTAAACTAGTCTAACTCCAGTGAAGACAGCTACCTCCAATATAATATGGTAGAGATTAAGGATGATATGACAGCAGAGTAAATGAGCTAAAACATACAGGCCATTATAACTTAAGTGGCTTTTGTCCAGTGTGATGTTAGAATATAGCCCTTATCATATACCCTGATGGGACAGTTCAAGCCTAAAATGCCACTTAAATCATGATACACATTTTTTTGGTGAATGCAGCGGAGAAAACTCAGCTAAATTCTGAATGAAATTTAAAAAAGTTAAATATATTTAAATTTTAAACCTTTCTTATGCCAAACATAAATGCTGAACAGCAGAACATTGCAGTTTATAATACACAGTGCTGTCTCTCTCAAAGTCAGAGACAAAATGCCAACAGACGTCAGCAGAACCAAGATTTCATCCATGCTGTCCCATAATTTACCCCTTAGCTTTATACACAGCTGAAATCTCTAAGGGTAAACTCTTGACACAGGAAATTTAATGGCAAAACTCCTATATACGTCAATAAATCTAATACTTAATCCTAAAAGTTCCAGCAGAAAATGCTGGGTGATGCATCAGTGAATGTCAGATCAAATCCAGACTCAAGCAGATGTGTTATTATTGGAGACAAAAAAAACCCACAAATCTTTAATTAACTCAAATAACAGACACATAGCAGACTAGTGATAAAGGTATTTGAACATTCTTTTTTCCCTAAAATATTGCGCTATTTTCATAAATGTTCACCTCTCCTGTAACCAGTAGTTCTCTATCCAGCTGTGGGACGAAAAGTGTACTTAGCACAGTCTAGACAGTACACTTTTATTTGATAAGAGTGTAACATTTCAACTTAATGTCTATCTGCTTCTCATATGAGATTTCTATTTGGAAGAGAGATGCTGAGCAGATCTCTCATCATCAAATAACTGTAACAGCCAATGCTTTCTCTGGCTGGGAGTAGCTGACAGGGTTCTACTTTAAAATGTAAAAATAAATCACTGAGAAACAGGTCAAAAAATTTAGTGCATACTGAAAAGGCAAATAGGTAGATTAAACATTGAACAAGGCCTGTGATATGAGAGTGGTAGCTCTGATGAGATTGATGTAAGTCCTGGTCCAGCAGAAATCATGGCAAAAACCTCATTATTTTTTAAAAGGTGAAGATTTCACATCCATCACTATCAAAAAAGTGGGGCTAGAATATAGTTCTCTCTTTAAAAATAACCCAAGGGAATGAGATGCTAATAGAACCTGGACTTCACACCCAATCTGCTAAATTCACATGAACTGTGAAGGAAGGGCCAGCATTCTGGTCATGAGCATATATTTGCTCTTAAGGAGATGGAATTTTTTTGGTTTCGAACAACCTTGTAAAAGAGTTAAGCAAACATATATACTTTCAGAAGCTTCTTGTTTGCTTGACTTTTCATTGCATCTGCAGTTAACTAGGTTTGTCTTGCACTGTCAGTTCAGAACATATTTCACTGTGTAATGTCTTCAGTGTTATCTTCGACTTGAACTCAGTTTTTGTAATACAGTATATGCTATAGGTGCTAAGATATCAGACATTTTTTTCAAGTGTGGCACACTTAGATTTATAGTTGGCATTATTTAAGCTTACTACTTTTGGTTAATGCTGTGCATTCCAGGAGAATTTAGTAGGATTTTCTTTTTTTTTTTTTTGCTATGTTTGTCATTTCTCCAATTATTTTTTATGACTTGCACTACTGACACAGGAATAAATGACACAAATTTTGATTCCTACATTTGTAATATTAAAATAATTATTTTTCTCTTGCATTACACTTCCTTGCTTTTCACTTTACTGAGGAACTATAACTTTTCCTATTTTCCAAGCAGACATTTAAGGAAATCCTGTTATTTATAATGTTCAAACTGCAGTCAGATGAGTAGAGCCCCATATCATTTAAGCCGACTGTTTGATTAGCACATAACACACTGGAAAAAAAGAATTCAATCTTTTATGCTGGTTCTGAAAAACATGGAACTGGGTGTATCACTTGTTATCTGATAAGATATCCCCTGGTGGTACTAAACCTTGTAACCTTACAACCTACATTACTTATAAAACAGATGTTTAAACTTCTTGATGCACACAAGTGTATGTAGAGTCACACCATTTTAAATCTAATTAGTGTTTAATAAGCCACTGGAAATGTTGTCATTCAGCTCTTACAAATTAATCCTGATCTCTTAACACATGCTGATATTTTGAAATAGTAATTACTCTGAAACAAAAAAGAGGTCTGAGTTAGTCTGAATTAACATAAACAGCTCCCATGATTATTTTATGTGCTTCCAGCAGAGAGGAGTTAATAGTCTTCTCGTGGCTTGATAGGAAAAACTGCAACAGAAGGTCTGAAAATTGTTCTGCATGATGGTCAGCATTTCTCAATAAAACACAATTAATACAGATCAGAACAGAAGAAATAACTACAGGGCTTTCAGAATGACAGTCCGGGCTAGAGTTTGCTAACTTCTTTGTTAGCAAATTGCATTCAAACTGAACCTGGAATCTGCTAATAAATCTGGATTCTTTCCAGCTCACACACTGGCAATTAAGACCCTGTGCTGGAAATAATAGAAAATTCTGTCAGTGATGCATGAGTCAGAAGGGAATCCAGTCAGTTTCCCAGAGCTGAACTGCCTATATAAATGTATATTTATACACTCACATTTTTATGTATATATGCGTGTATAGATATATATTTAAATAAAAACACACATGTATTATCACACTAAAAAAACTTGGGATACAACTGATATGCACCTGTGAGTCTAGTTTTTGGAACCGTTAGCTGCAAACAGAACACAGAACGTGCTCTTTTACAACAGCTCTGTTCTCCATAGATTTGGAAATCTTTGAAAATTCAAGGACTTCATAGTCTTACTTTCACAGTCCTTCTCTCCTCTGAATCAGTGAGGGGCACAGATAGAAAGGAAGATATAAACTTAACAAACTCTATACTCACCAGTAGATGGTAAAACCAATATGCACTACAATGACATCAGCAACTTGAATGGAAGCTAACATTTTCTTTTCTTATTATGTTGTAAAAATGTACATATTCTATCTGGTATTAAAGTTTTAAAGAGTGAAATTCCCAATTCACAGAGCTGATTGAAGAGATTTAGATGAGAAAGAAATTTCAAATTTAAAATAAAAGATCAGGAATTGCAGTACAAAATTTTATAATTTTCTTTTGGGTTTTGTTTTTTTGTCTGTTTTTTTTGTTTGTCTTGGTTTGATTTTCTATTTCTTTTTTAATATCAATTAAGGCTTCCTTACAATGACATGATTTTGGAAAAAGGTAAGGAATCAACAAAAATTTGCTATGATGCCTAATTTTGAATAACAAATGAAGGCTTCTCCAAAATAATTGCCAAACAGCGTAAAAAAAACCAAAATTCATCTACTTATGGAAAATTACTTTAGCAGCTCACAGGAACATAAAAGGTTTGTGAAACTCTGAGAAAACATCTGTGACTAACAAAGTACCTATTTATATTTTCAATCAGATTTTCTTTCTTTAATTAAAAATTGATTACTATCATAGTAATCTATGAAGAGGAAGTAATCTATGAAGAGGACTGTTTGTCCTCTTCCATTGCCTTCCCAATAATGTGGAATGCAGGATAAAAAGAGCACCAAAACCAAGCACCCACGTCAGAAGATCATAGACAGATGGTAAGAGACTTTGGATATGCAGATTCAAAGGAGGCCTAGACATGGAGAACATAAGAACGCTAGAAAACAAGCAGGTCGTACAAACTTTAGTGAATAGTGAGTAATGAGTGACAGGCAGATTCAACTAGGACATAACTACAGCTGCCAGTACTGCTTGATTTTCTTATTGCTCTTGACTGATCTTACCATCTAGCTGACAATAAGGTTTCAGAAATAACTAATGCTAGAATGTACAACTGCTGTACTCTATGGACTAGTGGAAATCCTGGAAAATGTGTCAGATTCTGTATTTAACTTTTTTCCACTGTAGGTTCAATCAGTATCACCTGAATGGAATTGTATCTGCTGAGTAACTCACTTTTCAGCTAAGGATGATCACCAGAAGGAGTCCCTTTGGATTTCTAAGTGATAATTTAAAAGACTCTTATAGTCAAAGGGTTGGGGCAATACTGAAACAAGAATTTCTTAACCTTTTGATTAACCCATACCAGCACTGCACATGAAAAGCTAGAAGCAGATTATGCGTCACTTATTTGAAATCAGAGCACTTTGATGGAAACCCTGACCAATAGAAGCCAAGAGCCCCGCTTTATTTTTGCTTAACTTCATATGCAAGCCAGGCCTTGCAGAAAAGTAATTGAAAAGGGAGACAAATATGATCCTTTGGTTGACCCAGGAGCCTCTTTCTTCACTGTTTGTTGTTTTACACTTTTGACAAATATACTGAAGATATAACTACTGATATTACCACTTCATTGGATTAAAACCTCATGTAGCTGACCACTGTGTAAACTCAAGTGGTAACAGAAACAGTAAATATAGCTCATGAATAAAAGGCATGTATCGTGTGGTTCATATCCCTCTTTCTCAGTTAGAGGTCTTTATTGGCCTCTCTTGAAAAGCTAAGTTACTGAAATAAGCAGCCTCTCTTTTTCTCCTATTCCCTCATTTCTTGAAATAAAATGTTGTTTTATCAGGAAACAGATGTTAAGTGTTAATAAAAGGAAAACATTTTTAAAATATTTGGCAGTAGAGAAAGAAGCTTATAGTTTTTACTTCTGCTTTGAAGCACATTTAAAGAGGAGCTCTAACATCTGGAAATCTGTAGAGAATCAAAGTGATACTTGAGTAGACTGAGTAGCTGAGAAGATAAAGAGAATGGAAAACTTCTTGCTTTGAAGTGAATGGTTCCAATCCACCTCTATCAAACCTGAGCAGCAGTTACTGAAGCTCGTTGACATCTGTGAGATGAGCAATGGTTTTATTTCATTTCTCAGCAGATCAGAGTAATAATTTTCAGCCCAAAAAGAACAAAAGCAATCAGTTTATAGAACAATCATAAACCTTACAGCAGGCTTTTGTATAGTGTTGGCATTCTGTGCAATGACAAATTTAATCCACTATTGGCCTGAGACAAAATGAAGTCAAAGAGAAAGTTGATCATTTAATCTGCAACAGGGCTACTGAAAAGATTAGTTGATGATGGTCATGTGGCTGTTATATATATCTCCTGTAATTATCTCAGAATTGAGATTAAAGCCTACAATAGATCATCTTTCATGATCAATGAAATTTACTTTAAATACATGGAAATATCAGCATCTGTTTTCATTACAAATGTCATTACATTCACTCATTCATGGCAGTACTGCTCATAAACATAATTATTTGATAATGCTGTTT
This sequence comes from Mesitornis unicolor, assembly GCF_000695765.1. Lineage (NCBI taxonomy): Eukaryota > Metazoa > Chordata > Aves > Mesitornithiformes > Mesitornithidae > Mesitornis > Mesitornis unicolor. Next base: position 8,005 of record NW_010185432.1, on the reverse strand, counting down.
CAAATGAATGCTCAGACTAGCCCTCTGTATCACGCATTGCTGGAAGAAAACTGGCTTTCTGTTTGCATTTGTTGCTGAACAAAACAAGCTTCTGAGCTCTTCATTCAGTAGGTACTAGTTATTGGGAACTCCAGGTGAAAAAATACTATTTCTCACTATGGACCATGAACAGAAAGTGTCTCCATTTATGTAGATGCTAATGGAAATCCTGCTGTAGCATTTGGAGTTATCTTAGCTCTGCATTCAAATTCAGAATTGGTGTAGAGGAGAGCACCTTAGTAAGAAGTATATCACACCTTTTGAATCAACACCCTGAGATTACTGAGGCAAATGTGGTTTTGCCTGTCTTTACAGTGAAGTATGGCATCAGAGGGTAGTTTGGTCATGGCATTCCTCAGGCTCAGTCCTGAAAATAATCTTATTTAATATTTTCTTCAGAGATATGTACAAAAAGATAGAAGCACTGATGACATTTGTGATATTAAAAAATTTGAGAATCATCATCCATAGAGTGAAAAAGAAGGATATTTATACAGATTAATTAGATGACTGAGATCATTGTAACAGCAACTGGGGGACATAAAGCTAGGAGTAGCAGCAAAGAAAAAATTGTATGTACTATCTGATCAGAGGATGACCCTGATTCCCACTGTAATCCACCAGAGAAAGATATACTCCTATAATACACCAATAGGGACTTTTAAAATAAGAAAATAAATTAGGTGAATGATTGTGCCATTCTATGAATCACTGGCATTTTCCTATCTTAAATATTCTATGCAATTCTCATAATTCCCATAGAAAATTAAAAAACAATTATAGAAAAGACTGAAGAACCTGTCAGTAGGTTATGCCTATACTCCACTTACTGGACTTAGCCTGCCTAGTGAAACAAAACCTAACTTTTCTTATTTAACAGTATATCAGGAATGAAGAGTTAAAATGGGAAAGTGCCTTTCATCTGGAAAAAAGGTAATGGAAAGAACACTGCTCAACAAGAGTGATTCTACATGCATACATATAGGCCAAAAAAATTGAGGTAGAAAATACTACAGCTGTCCTAAATGGTTAGCAGAATGTTCATAGAATCATGGAATCGTAGAATACCAGGTTGGAAGGGACCCCAAGGATCACCTAATCCAACCTCATAAGGTCAAAGTATAGTTTGAATGAGTTGAGTCAGCACTCTGTCAAGCTGACTCTTAAAACTGACCAGTGTAGGGGAATTTACCACTTCCCTTGGGAGATTGTTCCAATGTCTGATTGATCTCATGGTAAAAAAATTTCTTCTGGAGTTCAGTCAAAATCTCTCCAGAAGCAACTTGTGTCCATTACCCCTCGTCTTTTCCTTGCGACTCCTTGTGAAAACAGAGTCTCCATCTTCTTGGTAGCCACCGTTTATGTACTGGTACATGGTGTTAAGGTCCCCCATAGCCTTCTCTTCCCAAGGCTAAATGGGTCCAATTTCCTCAGCCTTTCTTCATATGGCAGGTATTCCAATCCTCTGATCATCCTTGTGGCCCTTCTCTGGACCCTTTTCCAAACTGTCCCCATCGTTTTTGTATAGCAGGGACCAAAATTGGACACAGTACTCAAGGTGTCATCTGATCAGTGCTGAGTAGAGAGTGATAATGACTTCTTTGTCTCTGCTGGTGATTCCCTTTTTAATGCAACCCAGCATCCTGTTGGCTTTTTTTACAGCTGCAACACACTGTTCACTCATGTTGAGCTTTTCGTCCATCAAGACCCCCAGGTCCCTTTCCACAGTGCTGCTCTCTAGCCAGGTGGAACCCAGTCTTGGCTGTGTTCTTGGACTATGTATTCCCAGGTACAAGACCTTACATTTGTCCATGTTGAACTTCATACAGTTCCTGCGAGCCCATTCATCCACTCTGTCCAGGTCTTCCTGGAGGGTGGCTCTCCCTTCTGGAGTGTCAACTACCTCACTCATTTTGGTGTCGTCAGCAAACTTCATCAGGGAGCTCCTGATCCCAACATCCAGACACTAATGAAGATATTAAATAGTGTTGGGCCCAATACTGATCCCTGAGGGACTCCACTTGTGACTGATTGCCTGTTAGTTTAGCAGAATATTCCTAAATGTTTAGCAGAATGACATCTGGTATACCTTTACAATAGAAGATGTACTGGCAAAACCCTTTTATGACTTGTAAGATAGAACTTGATCCATTTATGAAAAGGAGGATTAAATGGCAAGGCTCCATGTGAAAGCAAGAACTAGAATTCAGTGACCCTAGAGGTCTCTTTCAGTCCCAAATTCCTATAAATAATAAGTCCTCTAATCTTGTAAAACTTGTGCACACAGCGGGTAGTATCTGTGGAAGCATACAAAGCTGCTTATTTGATAGGGGAGGCCACAGCCAGAAAACGAAGCCCTAAGTTAGGATTTTTTTGAAAAGCTCTGTTAACAATATCGAGCATTAACTTCTTAACAGTCTTCTTTTGGGAGATGCATCCCTTATCTGAAGGATATATATACCTTCTTCCATTACATTCACCTGCTCACTTTTATTTCTGCAGATAAGCAGAATTGTGAGTAAGGTTATAGAACATTTTAAGCTTCTTGAACTGGTAATTGTCTGCGTTCCTTTGGGAATCTTGTCTAAAGCTGTGGTCTTGACAGTTTGAAAGGTGTACAGTGTATTGTGATTTGATAAGCATTTTAAAACTGAACATTGATCCAGTATTTTAAGCAGTTGTCCCATTTATCTAGAATGACCTACATGTGTCTCTACATGAATGGATGGGATGCCATGACTGTTAGTTGATTTAGGATAAAAAATTACACCTTAAAAGAAACTAAAGATAATGAATAAAAATAATGATTATGTATTGCATGGGTTCCCAGTCTATTGCTAATAGAAAAAGAAATTATTTTTCTGGAAGAAACTTTTCCTCAGCATTTTATTGGTTTTTACTTTTAAACTGCACAATACATAGAATGATTAACAGCATGCCTCAGTTGGTTGGAGAAAGAGAAGACGCTTCTTCAGTTCAGTCCCTGGACGCTTAATTCATAAATGGTATTCTCTAGCTGTTACCTCACACATTATTCTATTCTGTAATTAATTGACTGCTTAATTATCAGAATTTAGCAAACAGTTCACAATGAGTGATTTATTTGATGAATTTAGCCTTTTTTTCCCTTTTCACAGATTGTATCAGAAGAGACCAGGAAATTTTCCAGATGTATTATTTTAGCTAATGTTTAGAGACAACTTTAGTAAATAATACTTGGTTTGTGATAGATATTATTTAAATTCATATTATTAGTTCTTATAACTTGGTTATCTGTTTTAACCAGGTTATTGATTGTTAATACGCAAGTCACCATGTACACATAGCTCAAGCCAACAGACTGGTAATTTATTTATTTATTTTTTTGTTTTTTAACCTAGCTGTAATATTCATAGCTCAAACTGTCCTGACTAGATCACCTATTAAATGAGCAGAAGCCAAATATTAAATGACAATCACAGTAACTAGGCAAAATTTCTAAGTAATTAACAGCCAATTAATTTCTAATTTAAGCTGAAAAAAATTTGTGACTCATTGGAGTAGTAACATACACTAGTTATACATGCTCCTGTTTATTCTTGGAAAGCAGATGTGGAATTATCAGCATAACAGAAAGGAACTTGTTTTACTCTTTTAATTGGTGAAGAAATTGAAAGGGTTTTTTTTAACCTTTGAGCTCAATAATACATATTATCGCTGCATCCAAAGCCCACTGAAGTGTTTGGAGAAACCTCCACTGACTTCAGTGTTGTTTGTAGCACACTACTAAGTACGATAAAGTGCTATCTTTGTGATTTAGAGATGCTGTAATGACAAATTCTCACAATACTGACCTCAATCACAGTATATAGAGCACATGACTCCAACAGGATTGCAATTTGATCCTGTATTTATGATTCAATCTTCCTACTTCCTGTCTAAATTGTAGCTAAAAATGTGCCCTCTTCAGAAGTGGCGAGTCAGTTCACCAACAGTCAGGACTACATGGGAGCCTGTTTTATGCCTGAAGATGTCATTGAGGTGTGTGTCCATACACACACCTGGAGACAGTTCCTGCCTTCGACTTTGAGATCATGGTGTGAACCCAGACTAAACCCAGAAGTGGTCAGTGCTGGTGTCCACCCTGTTATGAAACAGCCCAGGCCCCCTCAGCTGTAGCACTTTGTTAACTGAGGCAACTGTTCCCTCTCTTCTTTCAAGAAGAGTGGAAGAACTCTGGAAACAGAAAGAGCATGGAAAATGAGTCTGATTCAGGGAGTGATGAAGCCTGAGGTTTCTGGCTTTGGTCTGGAAGAGTTTATATTTTATTGTTAAATGGTTTTCCAGTATACCTATACCCAAGGGAGATGTTTGGGAGCTCCATGCCACTTAATTCCCAATTAAGTGCACTTAGTCCAAAGCTGCAGCCTATGTTCGGCAGGAGAGGTGAAAATTGGCTTCTGAACTATTACAAGAGAAACCACAAATTTGTCCTACGGTGAGGTGAGTGAGAAACCAAGAAATGGAGAAGGCTGACATTTCTCACTTGTTCACAATATTCTTAGGGATAGAGTTTGGGAATACATTGCCCTCTGAAGGCATCCAGGTCATTCAGTTGATGAAAAAAGGGAATATGGTCTGGATATCATGCTGTGAGGATGGTTAGTACTTTCCCTTGATTGTGAAGGGAACCTTTGATCCATATTGAATGGTTCCCTTGTGGAATATACAAGGCAATTGTTTTATAAACCATATGGGATAAAATACACTGAGGGCAAACAGCAGAAATGCTGTTAATGGTGAAATTTCTTTAATTAATATTTTGTTGATGAAGGAAGGCAAGACAAACTCTTCTGTTTTATTTGTTTTAGATTCTCATACTTAGCAAGAATAAGAAAAAAATGCAAAAATTAGGGTAGTCTAAAAATAATCAGGTAGGTATTTCAGTAGTTGATGGGGAGAAGATATGCTGTTAGAAATATGTGTGTTGTTGAATTTTTTTTAGGGAACAATCATGCTGTTATCTGAGTTATCCGAATCATAATTATTTTTCACTTTGTTGTCTTATGACTCACTCTTTTAGGTTGGAGATGGAAATTATAAGAAGTATGAGTCACAGAATTTTCTGACCTATAATATTTGTCAGATCTTTCAGCTGCAATGGGCTTACCCTGGAAAAAAATTCAATCTTTTAAATCCATAACTGCTGGGATTGCTAACTATACAGCTCCTGTGAGAGAGCTACATGTGTTTGGGTTTGTCTGTCAGAAGGTTTTTTTTCTTGCATAAGGAGAGATTTTTGCTAATTTGTCTGATCAAGAGAGCAACCAAATGTCCAGTGTTCCAGAAGAGAGACCGCCATGTGTATGAACAACTTAAAAGTCTGTGTTGAGAGAACTTGATTTTTCCATATAGTTTACTCATGACGTTGCATTGTAAGTCAAATATTGGAATGTGTGATCAATCACGCAGTATCTGTTTCCTCATCTCTACAACTCCAAATCCACTGATGTTCTATGTATGAGTTCCTCAGGACTATTTGTCAATTGTTTATCCATTGACATATCTGAAATCTAGAGGCACAAAAGCTTTTGCTGATAGTTTTTCCTGTGCATCCTGTCATGCACTGGTCATGCAGTGATAAGAGAATTCCTCTTCCTCTGGGAAGAGGCCTTCTTTCCACTTGTGTTTGTTCTGGGTGCTATGAGCCAAGCCTGAGTTTATACTCCAGGTAGCTTCTAGCAAAGGGATCAGGATACCTGAGGGTTCATTATGCAATCCCTTAAACATAGCTGTATCCTCTACATTTCCCTGCTAATCTTACAGGCAGCTGAGATCTGATGGATGCATTTATTCCCTGTTCCTCTGTGCAGACTGGCATCCTCCTGCTTCAAGTGAAAGGATGTGAATCTTTTTCACTTACCTAAAGGTATGTTCCTTCTTGTGCTTAGAAGTAGGGTTGTTAGCAGCTAAATGATTAATTCCCCCTCAAGCATGACAGATTCACACAGTAAGGTTACCTGTAGGGTCCAAACCAGTATACCCTCTTACAGCTTAGACCCTCTTGAGCTTGGCTTCCCTTGTGATAAATGATAATGCTTTTTTATCTAAGAGTTATGTGATTTAAGAACTTGGTAACAGGAGGCAACCCAATTCGCTTCTTTCTACTTTAGCTATTCTTCCACCTTCCTGAGGAGTATGGACCCTGCCAGTCTATAGTCAGTCCTAGGGAGTCCACTTAGTTCTGTCCTATGTTCAGGGATTGAAATGTTATAATTAAAAAAATTTAAAATTATCATTAAAATAAAATAGGGTCATGTTTTATCTAAGAAGTAGAATATTTGACCTCAGGTCTGTTACTGCCCGGTAAACATGTGAAGCTACTCAGGAAATTATCTAATTCCCTGGCCCCATCTAGGTATTGAGATCTGAGAGTGCAGAATCATGAAACCTCATCTGGGGTAGGTGCTTTTTTTGCAACCTATAGTAAGGCTGTTATGATTTTGAACATGTTTTGCATATTCCTTAGTCCAGATTTTCCTCTAGACACTTAATTGGCTCACTGTGCAGCTTGTTCATCCCATTTTACACCTGCAAATCTTCCTTGCTCTTTTGCAGAGAACCACAATGCAGAGCCAAAGGCTGGGCTCACAGCTTGATGTTTTAAAGATGCAACATTCTATATTGAACTGCTCAATTTTTAGCAGAACCAGCCCGTGGCTTTGTTTTATGTCTGTATAATTAGTCCGCAGCAGTTGTTTAGAACAGCATTTTCCCAGTACTGGGATTTCACACTGCATTAGAAATGCACTTTACAGTAGGTGACAAGTAGCAGGGAGTCGTAAATGCATATTCCCAGTTGAAGCACACCTCCTGGATTATCCAAAGTCTCTCCCAAGACACTTAGATCCCACCACAGGAATATTGTTCTTCATTTTTCATCTCAGAACCCTAACATGTGATATTCTGCATATTGCCATGCATGGTGTCGTAAAAAGCTTGCAGTCATTTCCCACATCTGATATGTAGCCACAGACCACAGGAGCAACTTATGGGGCTAAGAATAATAAAAGGGAAAGGGAAAAAAAATTTAAATCTAAATAAAAGAAACCAGATACATTGAAGTATTTTTTGCTGAGAAACAGTCCTGTAAATTTAATAAGAAAATCTTGCTAAACTTCTAAATTAGATCCATTGGAAATTACTTGTAAAGCCAAGTTTCTTGAAATTAATTTAAAATGAGGATGTAAATGTAGGACAGGCTAATGACATGTTAATTATTACTTATTACAGTAATATGTTTGTAGGTGCATCTTTCTGAAAGAGAAATAAATATACCAAAACAAGTGTTTTCCTTTCACTAATACTTAAAAAAAAAAGAACTCAAAAAAATATAAGTGATGGAACATTACCCATAGTATATGTATCTAAAGTATTTCAAGTGTAAATTCTTTATAGCAGGCAGTAAACCTGAGAGACTTAGAGCTATGGTTTTTGACACATGCACATAGAGTAAGGATTGTCAGAGGACAAGCATGAAGTAGGGGACTTTTTCCTGATCCCAGTTAAAGAATAGAATCTTCTGTAGAACTTCTATGAAAAAAGAAAATAATGACAATTTTTTTCTGTGAGTACTTTAAAAAAAATATCCACATTGGTGTGTTTTGGGCTGGAAATCAGTGTACTCTTAGAATCATAGTATCATTGAATCACAGAATGGTTTGGGTTCAAAAGGACGATAAAGATCATCCAGTCCAATCCCCCTGCCATGGGCAGGAATACCTTTCACTAAACCAGGTTGCTCAAAGCCCTGTCCAACCTGGCCTTGAACACTTTCAGGAAGGGGGCATCCACAGCTTCCCTGGGGAACCTTTTTCAGTATCGCACCACCTTCACAGCAAATAATTTTTTGGTCTTACTGAAAGTCCCCCTTTGGGCATTTGTTACTTTGAATCATAGAATCATTTGAGTTGGAAGGGATCTCAGG
>NW_010185431.1:0-1238 GCF_000695765.1 Mesitornis unicolor | reverse complement strand
GGTGTGGGGGGCGGCCCGGGGGGCGGGCAGCAGCGAGTCGGACCCTCGGCATCTCCCTCACTTCAGCATTTGCAGTTATTTCCCTTCCGAGAACTTTTTTGTTTTGTTTCGTTTTGTTTTCGACACAGTGTTTTATGCATCAGACACAGACTATTTCATTCTAACAAATTTATTTTCTCAATCAGCTCTTACGGAATCACTACTCAAATTAAATTACAATCAAATTATCACATCAAAAGATACCCTTATTACCTAACAACTGTCCATATTTTCATTTCATTTTGATTTGTGCTCGTCTGAAAAAAACACGTAATACAAGATCTGGGGAAAAAATAAATTACCGTTTTGCAGCAGTTCATAGGTATTCTGAATAAAATATTAAAAGAAGTCATTTAATGAAAATATAAAGCAAATTTTTTTTTTTAGATCAACAACGGATCTAACAATTCTATATTGCCGTCTTTTTGAAAAGTCTGTTTATTAAAACCTACCAAAAACACTGCTTGGAAATGGCAGTATTATATAATCACATCCACAGCACCCATTCAATCAAAGTTGGCAACGGATTTAGGAGAGGAGAAGTTCAGATAAGTGCAGCTGCAGATGCTCAGTCCTTCTAAATCCCTTTATCTGAATCAGTCCAGAAATAAAAAATAAAAATATTAATAAAAAAAATATTAGCAGTGGATTTTTTTTTAATGACTCTTCCATGATGATTGGCAGCCGTCAGGAGCAGAACTTGACAGCTGAGCTGGGATGGGGGCAAGTGGAGTCTAGAGGATCCCTTAATTCATGCAAAGTCCTTCTACAGAGCTCGAACTTTAGGGACCAACAACCTCTCCTTCTCCCACCCTCCCCCCGGCATCTGTCCCTCCCCTCTTTCTCCTCAGGGTCAGTTTTTCGGCGTGCGGGCATTTATTTCCATATTTTTGTTCTATAGCTATACCTATATATATAGATAAATATATATATATGTATTTGCTTCCCTATGCAGTCTGCTTGTTTTTAGTGCTGTGTGCATATTTTTTTTCCTGGAAAAAGTGGCCCCCTTAATTTTGCAGAATACATAGATATATAGATATATATGTTTTCAGAGTGGATGTCTGCCTTGCACCAAAATTCTACGGTTTGGCCAAGAAAAACAGGGTGCTGGAATGCAGCAGGCACCCTCTGATTAACCGGATTATTTTGCTTCTACTTCCCTTTTTTGGATTGCTCCCATTCAGGAAAGGAAAAAA
>NW_010185430.1:589-959 GCF_000695765.1 Mesitornis unicolor | reverse complement strand
GTTCGTGGAGGAGCCCGAGGACCAGACGGTGGTGGCCGGGCAGAAAATCGTCCTCTCCTGCGTGGTGCTCAACTACTCCGGGATCGTGCAATGGACCAAGGACGGGCTCGCATTGGGCATGGGGCAGGGCCTCAAAGGTACCCGCGGGGGCTCTGGGGGTGGCACCGTGGGGGTCTCACGGCTGCGGGGGCCGGGTCTGGGGTCTCTGTGTGCTTTGGGGTCCCTGCTCACACTGGGGTTCCCAAACTCCGGGGTCCCTGCATGCTCTGGGTCCTTCACAAACTGGGGTTCCTGCACACACAGTGGGGTCCCTGTGTGCTCCAGGGTTCCTGCTCACACCAGGGTCTCCATGTCCTCTGGGGTCCCCAAA
>NW_010185430.1:0-565 GCF_000695765.1 Mesitornis unicolor | reverse complement strand
CACGGGGGACCCTGCATGCTCCGGGTTCCCTGCATGCCCCAGGGTCCCTGCTCACTCCAGGATCCCCAAACACTGGGGTTCCTGCTCACATTGGGGACCCCAAACACTGGGGTCCCTGCACGCTCCGGGGTCTCTGCATGCTCTGGGGTCTCGAAACACCAGGATCCCCAACCATGTGGATCTCAAAACACCGGGTTCCTTGCTCACAGTGGGGTTCCTACACGCTCTGGGGTCCCCACAAACTGGGGTCGCTGTGCAAACACCTACTCACACGAAGGTCCCCGAACACCAGGATCCCTGCACACATCGGGGTCCCTGCATGCTCCCCCACACACACTGGGGTCCCTGCCCACCCCAGGGTCCCTGCCCACCCCGGGGTCCCCACTTCTCCAAGCACAGGGGGCTCCCTTCACCACCAACCTCTCCTCTCTGAAAAAGGGCCCCTGGCGCATCCCTCCCCTGGAGAATTGGGGTGAACCCCATCCCCTCCATGCCCCTCTCCGTTGTCTTCCCCGCAGCCTGGCCCCGCTACCGCATCGTGGGCACGGCCGAGTCGGGGCAGTAC
>NW_010185429.1:3634-3950 GCF_000695765.1 Mesitornis unicolor | reverse complement strand
GGGGCCTGAGCCCTCCCCTCCCCCCCAAAAAAACCCAAACCCCAAAAACCCCGGGGTCTGGGCCCCTCCCCCCCTCGAGTTTCTACAAGAAACAGCCCCGGGGGGTGGGGGAGGGGCCGTGGTGACGTCACAGGGGGCGGTGATGACGTCATGGTGATGTCACGGTGAGGTCACGGCGACCCCGCCCCAGTGGCCCGAGCCTGGCGCCCTCCGGCCAATGGGGGCGGCTCTGGCGCTGCCCTGGTCACGTGACCACGGGGCGGCCATGGGGGCCGTGTCCCGCTGTTGGGGGCCAAGTTTTGTTGGTGGGGGGCGC
>NW_010185429.1:2997-3573 GCF_000695765.1 Mesitornis unicolor | reverse complement strand
CCGTGTCCGGCTGTTGGCGGCCATGTTTGGTTGTTGGTGGCCAATGGAGCCCTGGTGGTAGCCCAGGGTCGGTTGTTGGTGGCCATGTCCAGCTGTTGGTGGCCCAAGGACCCCTCATTGGTGGCTATGTCTGGCTGTTGGTGGCCCATGTTCAGCTGTTGGTAGCCACAGTTGGTTGGTGGTGGCCGTGTTTGGCTGTTGATAGCCCATGGTCGGCTGTTGGTGGTCAATGGAGCCCCGCTGGTAGCCCAGGGTCGGTTGTTGGTGGCCATGTCCAACTGTTGGTGGCCCAAGGACTCCCTGTTGGTGGCCATGTTTGGTTGTTGGTGGCCAATGGAGCCTCACTGGTAGCCCAGGGTCGGTTGTTGGTGGCCATGTTCCGTTGCTGGTCACCGTGTCTGACTGCTGGTAGCCACATTTGGCTGTTGGTGGCCATGGTTGGTTGGTGGTGGCCATGCCTGACTGTTGGTGGCCCAAGGACCCCTGTTGGTGGCCATGTTGGTGGCCCACAGCTCAGTTGAGGGTGCCCCGGCAGCCATTGGGGCGGCGCGGGCAGGGGCTCAATGGTGGGCATGT
>NW_010185429.1:1896-2915 GCF_000695765.1 Mesitornis unicolor | reverse complement strand
CTGGCTTTTGGTGGCCACATTTGGTTGCTGGTGGCCATGGTCGGTTGTTCGTAGCCACGTCTGACTGTTGGTAGCCCATGTCTGGCTGTTGGTGGCCATGGCTGTTGGTGGCCATGGTTGGTTGTTGGTGGCCACATTTGGTTGTTGGTGACCATGTCCGGCTGTTGGTGGCCCAAGGACCCCCATTGGTGGCCGTGGTTGGTTGTTGGTGGCCATGTGTGACTGTTGGTAGCCCACATTCAGCTGTTGGTAGCCACAGTCGGTGGTGGCCGTGTCTGACTGTTGGTAGCCCAAGGACCCCTTGTTGGTGGCCATGTTTGGCTGTTGGTGGCCACGGTCGGGTGTTGGTGGCCCGAAGATCCCCATTGGTGGCCGTGGTTGGTTGCTGGCGGCCATGTCCGACTGTTGGTGGCCGTGTCTGGCTGTTGGTGGCCCAAGGACCCGCGCTGGCGGCCATGCTGGTCAGTTCAAGGTGCCGCGGCAGCTGTCGGTGCGGCACAGGCAGGGGATCTTGGTGTCCTCGATGGGGAACTTGTAGTCGTAGGTGATCTCCTCGTTGACGCCGATCGCCTGCTTGGAGTAGATGACGATCTTCTTCTGCGCCTCGATGGTGATCACCTTGGCGTAGCAGTTGGGCTGCGGGGACCGGGGGGACACGTTTTGGGGACGGACCAACACGTCACCAGTCAAGAGCGGCACAGGCAGGGGATCTTGGTGTCCTCGATGGGGAACTTGTAGTCGTAGGTGATCTCCTCGTTGACGCCGATCGCCTGCTTGGAGTAGATGACGATCTTCTTCTGCGCCTCGATGGTGATCACCTTGGCGTAGCAGTTGGGCTGCGGGGACCGGGGGGACACGTTTTGGGGACGGACCAACACGTCACCAGTCAAGAAGGGCCCGTTTTGGTGCAGGGGGGACCCGTTCTGGGGATGGACAGACCCATTTCGGGCCCAGACAGACCCATTTTGGGGTGGGAGGACCCGTTTTGTGGCAGGGGGGCCCCATTTTGGGGCGGGGAA
>NW_010185429.1:0-1881 GCF_000695765.1 Mesitornis unicolor | reverse complement strand
CCACTTTGGGACAGGACAGACCCATTTTCAGGCACGGGGACACATTTTGGGGATGGACCAACACGTTACGGCCTGTTTTCAGACAAGAAGAACCCGTTTTATGGCAGGGGGACCCATTTCAAGGACGGACAAACCCACTTTGGGACAGGAAGGACCCATTTTCAGGCAGGGGTACCCATTTTGGGGACGGACAAACACATTATTGGTTGGGAAGGACCTGTTTTGGGGTGGAAGGACCCATTTTGGGGCAGGTGGACCCATTTTGGGGATGGACCAACAAATTCCAGCGCGTGGACCCATTTTGGGGATGGACCAACACATTCCAGAGCGGAAGGACCCATTTCAGGACTGGACAAACCCATTATTGAACAGGAAGGACCCGTTTCGGTGCAGGGGGGACTCATTTCAGGGCTGGACAGACCTATTTTCAGGGTGCAAGGACCCATTTTGGGAATGGAAGGAGCCATTTTTGGGGCGGGGAGACCCATTTTGGGGATCAACAAACATTATTGGTCAGGAAGGACCCATTTTAGGGCAGGGGGAACCTGTTTTGGGGATGGACAGACCCATTTCGGTCCCAGACAGACCCCTTTTCGGGGTGGAATAACTCATTTTGGGGACGGACAAACCCATTTTGGGGCACGAAAGACCCATTTCAGGGTGAGAAGGGCCCATTTAAGTGCAGGGGGGGACCCATTTCAGGGCTGGACAGACCCATTTTCAAGCAGGGGGACACATTTCGTGGTGGAAAGACTCATTTCAGGGATGGACAGACTCATTTTTGGAGTAGAGGGACCCATTTTGGGGACGGACCAACACATTATTGGTTGGGAAGGACCCATTTTGGGATGGAAGGACCCATTTTTGGGGCGGGGGGACCCGTTCTGGGGAAGGACCAACACATTCTAGGGTGGAAGGACCCATTTCAGGGCTGGACAAACCCATTTTGGGGCAGAACAGACCCATTTCATGATGCAAGGACCCATTTTTGGGCAAAAAGAACCTACTTTGTGTCAGGGGGACCCATTTCGGGACCGGACAAACCCATTTTGAGATAGAAGGCCCCATTTTGGTGCAGGGGGGACCCATTTCAGGGCTGGACAGACCCATTTTCGGGTGGAAGGACCCATTTTGTGGCAGGGGGAACCATTTTGGGGATGGACCAACACGTTCTAGGGTGGAAGGACCCATTTCAGCGATGGACAAATAAATTTTTGGGGTGGAGGAACCCATTTCCGGGCCGGACAGACCCATTTTTGGGTCAGGAAGGACCCATTTTGAAGCAGAAAAAAACCATTTTCAGGGCAGGGGACCCATTTTGGGAACGGACCAACACATTTTGGGTCAGGAAGGACCCATTGTGAGGCGGAAAGGACCCATTTTGAGCGTAAAGAACCCATTTTCAGGGCGGGGGACCTGTTTTGGGGACGGACTGACACATTTTGGGGCAGGAAGGACCCATTCTGAAGCAGAAAGGACCCATTTTCAGGGCGGGGGACCTGTTTTGGGGCCGGACCGACACATTTTGGGGCAGAAGGACCCATTTTCAGGGCAGGGGACCCATTTTGGGGATGGACCAACACATTTTGGGTCAGGAAGGACCCATTGTGAGGCAGAAAGAACCCATTTTCAGGGCGGGGGACCCATTTCCGGGCCGGACAGACCCACTTTTGGGTCAGGAAGGACCCATTTTGAAGCGGAAAGGACCCATTTTCAGGGCAGGGGACCCGTTTCGGGGGCGGACTCACGGTGCAGCAGTGGTTGATGAAGCGCGCCAGGTTCCCGCACTTGGTGGCGTCGATGATGGTGTCGTGGTCCACGCGGAACAGGTAACTGCTGCCAATGCCCTCCTGCGCGTAGCGCTTCTCCCGCATGTCGGCC
>NW_010185428.1:0-4369 GCF_000695765.1 Mesitornis unicolor | reverse complement strand
TCTCTGTTATTTTCCTTTTCATTACAATTTACTATTATAATTATTATTTTTAATTTTTCTTTTATTTCAATTATTTAACTGTTTCTATCTCAATCCATAAGTTTTCTCACTTTTACCCTTCCTATTCTCTCTCTTCATTCCACCAGGAATACCACAGTAATGTTTTTCATCAAGCTTTTTTTGACTCACAAATGCTAAACTGCTGATAGCTCAAACCACTTGCATGCTTTCCAGTTTCATAGACTCACTCCAAAGTCTTCAGAAATGCTTCTCCCAGCATTTCAAAAAAAAAGAGTATCCCTACATTTCAAAGTCAAGAGTGGGGCATATCCCTACATATTCGAGGAGCAGCATATACTGAAAAAAAAGAATCTATGATAGTAGGAAAATTATTCAAATCTTTTTTTTTCTCTTTTTCATTACAGACTTCTATAATTTTCATCAAATCATTCTTAACACTCATGACAGACAAAAAATATTCCATGTCATCTAAAATCTTTATTGTTTTCTTGAAGTTTTAGACGTGTCAGAATTTAATGTATTACCCTCTGTTATCACTGACATTGCCAAACCATGGCTTTAGGTTTGCCTGGAAAACAACTCTCAGTGATGAAAAAGAACATATGCCTGTTTTTTTAAAGGTGTTTTCCTGATAACATAGAATCATGCAATCACAGAATATCTCAAGTTGGATGGGACCCGTAAGTATCATTGAGTCCAACTCCCTGGTCCTTGCGGGGATACCTAACAAAACCACTAAATCATAAGCATCATCCAGATGCTCCTTGAACTCTGACAGGCTTGGTGCCGTGACCACTTCCCTGGGCAGGCTGTTCTGGTGACCGACCACCCTCTCAGTGAAAAACCTTTTCATAGTGTACAATCTGAACTTCCCTTGACACAGTCTCATTCCATTCCCTTGTGTCCTACTGCTGGTCACCAGAGAGAGGAGATCAGCACCTCCCCCTTTGCTGCCCTTCTTGAGGAAGTGTAGACTGTGATGAGGTCACCCCTCAGCCTTTTCTTCTCTAAGCTGAACAAACCAAGTGACCTCAGCCGCTCCTCATAAGTCTTGCCCTCAAGACCTTTCACCATCTTGGTCATCCTCCTCTGGACACATTCTAATAGTTTGATGTCCTTCTTATACTGAGGCACCGAAAACTACACACAGAACTAGAGCTGGGGCCACACCAGTGCAGTGTAGAGTGAGACGATCACCTCCCTTGACAGCTATGATGTGCTTGATGTACAGGACACAGTTGGCTCTTTTGGCTGCCAGGGCATACTGTTGACTCATTTTCATATCTTGTGTTAGGTTTAAACAGCACGATAGCCTGGACAACATTGCTTTGATGAAGATAATTTTCTTGTCTTTTTCTTTCTGCTAAACCCTGAATTTAAATATGCATATTACACATAGATATATTTCTGCAAATCCTTATCCAAGTGTTTTTCTTCTTGAAAATAGAAAACTTTTGATTTAAAAGTTCAAACTCCATCATAAAATGTTTTCAGTAGGTTTACTGTCAAAAAATGATTCACGCATTGTAGCAGTTAATCAGGAAAGACAGCCGTTAAGTTTTCATGACATTTTTCATTATTTTCTGGTTTTATGTTCTTAAACCGTAGAGAAACCACACTTCTGGAACTTGTGGTTCTTGGTCCTATTGGGCCTTACTTCATTTTGCTGTGGGACTAAGTGCTTATGCAGAAGGTCGTACATCCCTCCCTTGAACCTCCTTCACTATAGGTGTGCCATCTTCTTCTTAGATACAAGGCTGCCACCTGCTATCAGGGTATTCATTGAACTGTGCTCAGCTGCATCAAGCAATATGAATGCTGCCAATGGGGAGTCTAATAAAAAATGGGAGCAAATACTGCCTGGACAGAATTCTCTCAGGGTGCTCCATGTCTGTCTTTTCCCTCAAATCTGAGATGGGGCAGCATAGTCATGAAGTGATTGATAGCAAAGGATTTGGCAGTGTTAAGTTTATGGTTCTACTCGATGATTTTAAAGGTCTTTTTCAACTTAAATAATTCTATGATCCTATGATAATCACTCACCTAGATCCTGCTCAGTCGCTGGTGGCTCAGTGGAGCTCCCCAGTGGAGCTAATCTCTATGATGTGCTTCAGGAATTCACCAGCAAGACTAAGTCACCCTTGATTTACTAACCTAACTGGCCTAGCAAGTGGCTTAAATGACTGCCTCTTAATTTTTTTTTCAGTTTTGGCTCAAACGCTAGTTGATTAGGACTACTATTGGCCATAACTAGACATAACTCACTGCAGGGCCAGGAGGACAGATGGGAGAACCATGAACTGCAGCCTCTCTGTTAGCACCAGCTGCAGACCAATAACCACATCATGAGTGTGACTGCACTTCCTCTACAACCTCCACCTCTATGGATAAGGGCTGCAGTTTTGGGATTAATTTATTCTCTTCTTCTAAGAGCTGGGCAGTAGTAAGGAAGGCTGCATTGCTCCTTTCCTAGGCCCTTTCTCCTCGCTCAGAAAAATGTGTCAGTTCTGTCTGATATGAAACCACCAAAAATCTTTTATTTGGGGAAACATGACAAACAAGCAAATCATGCCTGACTACTCTCTAGCTCTGGCAAGAAGAGAAGTCTGGCTTAACTATCCCCATACTTCAACTTTAATTCCCAGGAGTATATGTGGCAGAATTATCCTCTAGTTCATGAGTTTCTGCCCATTGCTCTTTATGATCGCACAGCAAGAAGCAGAACATACCTATTTTGTAGCTTGCTATCTCTCAACTGATCTCTGAATTGAGCATCAATAATTAATAATAATGTTGCAGATGTGACAGTCTGAAAATAAACTTGCTTTGATGGACTAGAAATTTCACAGTGGAGTTTCATTGCACAGTTGATGAGACAATATAGATACTTAGTTATTCAGAGAACTGATGTTAAATAAAGGTGTCTTCCATTCTGTAACTGGTATGGCCCTCAGATTACTATCCATTATTGATTTTTCAGGTAGGCAGCGATGAATTTGCAACAGGAAGTTGAGAGACTTCAGGGCCTTCAGACAAATGGTGAAGGGATCAGGAGCACAAGTAGTGTTCTCCTCTATCCTTCCAGTTGCAGGTAATGATGAGGGAAGAAACAGAAAGAGCCAGAAGATCAATATCTGTCTCCATGACTGATGTTGCTGGCAGAATTTGGGCTTTTTTGATCATGGGTCAGTCTACACAACACCAGGCCTGCTGGTGACAGACAGGGTACACCTTTCTCAAAGGGGGAAAAAGGTCTTTGCACAGGAGTTAGCAGGGCTCATTGAAAGAGCTTTAAACTAGATTTGAAGGGGCAAAGGGATAAAACCAGGCTCGGTAGAGATAAGCCTGGGGATGGCAAGCCAATATTTGAAGGTCCTTTGATCTGCTCTCTCAGTGGAGGTAGAGGATGGAGAGCCATGAACCAGCAAAGACACAAGGGTTGTTGATGTGTTAGAAACCATGGAAGCACCTGAGAATGGTCATTAAGAACTGGAGCTTCTCCCACAAAAAAGGTCTCTGGATCAATAGCCCAACTGAAGTGCATCTACACGAATGCACGCAACATGGGCAACAAACAGGAAAATCTGGAAGCCATTGTGCAGCGGGAAAACTAAAATATAGTTGCCATCACAGAAACATGGTGAGAAAACTCACACAACTGGAATGTTGCAAGAGTTGGCTATAAACTCTTCAGAAGGGATAGGCAAGGAAGGAGAGGTGGTGGGGTGGCCTTGTATGTTAGGGAATGCTTTGACTGTCTAGAGATTAATGATAGTGACAACAGGATTGAGTTCCTATGGATGCGAATCAAGGGGAAGGCCATCAAAGCAGATATCATGGTGGGAGTCTCTTACAAACCACTCAACCAGGATGAAGAGGCAGACAAAATATTCTATAAGCAGCTGGGAGAAGTCTCACAGTCGATAGCACTTGTCCTTGTGGTTTATGATCTGCTACACCACTTAGACACACACAAGTCTATGGGGCCAGATGGGATACACCCAAGGGTACTGAGGGAGATGGCAGAAGTGCTCACCAAGCCACCTGGTGAACCATTATTTATCAGCAGTTCTGGCAAACTGGGGAAATATGACATCTATCTGCGGGAGGGAGGATCCAGAGATCTACAGGCCTGTCAGTCTGACCTCAGTGACGGGGAAGGTCATGGAGCAGATCATCTTGAGTGCTATCGCACAGCATATCCAGGACAACCAGAAGATCAGGCCCAGTCAGGATGAGTTTATGAAAGGCAGGTCCTGTTTGACTAACCTGATCTCCTTCTGTGACAAGACCAAATTAGTGGATTTGTTAGAAAGGCATTTTCTACCTGGACTTTAGTAAGGCCTTT
>NW_010185427.1:0-509 GCF_000695765.1 Mesitornis unicolor | reverse complement strand
TTTTTTTGTATAGCGGGGACCAAAATTGTACTCAAGGTGTGGTCTGACCATTGTTGGGTAGAGAGGGATAATGACTTCTTTATCTCTGCTGGTGATGCCCTTTTTAATGCAACCCAACATCCTGTTGGCGTTCTTTACAGCTGCAGCACACTGTTCGCTCTTGTTGAGCTTGTCATCTACCAAGACCCCCAGGTCCCTTTCCACAGTGCTGCTCTCTTGCCAGGTGGAACCCCAGTCTCAGCTGCCTTCTTGGATTATGTATTGCCAGATGCAAGACCTTACATTTGTCCTTAAAGAACTTCATACAGTTCCTGCTAGCCCACTCATCCAGACTGTCCAGGTCTTCTAGGAGAGTGGCTCTCCCTTCTGGAGTGTCAACTACCCCACTTATTTTCTTCTTTTTTTAACCTTAGCCCCATTCTAACTAACTATGTAATCTCCCATATCTCCCACCCTATACCACCATGAAAAGCTTATTCATGTGTCGTGGTTTAGGGCTGGGCCGGCCA
>NW_010185426.1:0-13071 GCF_000695765.1 Mesitornis unicolor | reverse complement strand
GAGGAACAACTCCAGGCACCAGCACATGCTGGGGGTCACCCAGATGGAAAGCAGCTTTGCAGAAAAGGACCTGGACATCTTGGTGGACGCAAAGATGAACATGAGCCAGCAATGTGCCCAGGGTGCAAAAAAGGCTAACGCTATCCTGGGCTCCATTAGAACAAGTGTTGCCAGCGGGCTGAGGGAAGTTATCCTGCCACCCTGTTCAGCACTGGTGAGGCCACACCTGGAGTACTGTACTGGAGTGCCCAGAACTGTCACAAAAGAGACAAGGCCATACTAGAGAGAGACCAGCAAAGGGCTGTCAAAGGTGAAGGGACTGAAGCATCTCTCCTGTGATGAAAGACTGAAAGAGTGGGGACAGTTCAGCCTGGAGAAGAGAAAGCTTGGTGGGAGTGGGTGGGAAAACCTCATCAATGTATATGAACACCTGAAGGGAAGCCGTAAAGATAGATAGAGGCAGACTCTTTCCATTGGTGCCCCACGACAGGGCAAGAGGCAATGGGCACAAAATGAAACGCAGGAGGTTGCTCCTTCTGAACATCAGGAAATACTATTTCACTTTGAGGGTGGCTGAGCATTGCCACAGGTTGCCTAGAGAGACTGTGGCGTCTCCATCCTTGGCAATATTCAAAAGCCATCTGGGAGTGGTATTGGGCAACCAGCTCTAGGTGGCCCTGCTTTAGCACAGAGGTTGAACCAGATGACCTCCAGAGGATCCTTCCAACCTCTATCATTCTGTAATTCTGTGAAATTCCACCATCATAGAAGTCAGGGATTCTGTAAGGTAAGGCCCTTGTCTTGTTGGCACACAGACTCTGGGATATGATTTCAACGTAAATTATGGAAGAGATCTTAAGCAGAGGCCCAGAGACAAACAGGGACCAGAAGCTAATTTTGGAAGCTTCTCAATTTTAAGTAAGAGCAAATGGCACTGCTCAGTCTTCCTTTCAACAGTCAATATCCATAGTGCACTGTATCCTACGAATATCTGACTCAGAAATTCAGACAGCTAAACTCTGATTACTGGCTTCTACTCTCACCTGCAAAACATCTTCTAAAAGGGAAAACAGCCTTGAGAAAAATTCTGTTTGAAACTCTTACGTCACCTAGTGTCCATCACAGCATGTAGCACAGAATAACTACTACAGCTCAGCCTACACTTTAAAAAGCAAGTGCTGTGTGAAAACAATTGGACAAATAGACAAAGTTTTTAAAGAGCTTTTTAACTGTGTCAACAAGGAACTTTACCTTTCTATGGCATCCTGAATGCTTCCTATAGCATCTGTAGATATACATTCTTCTTGTTCTCCCTTGACGTGGCAGTTAGGTGATTTTTTAGAGGAACAGAGTGTTACTGACTTCGTACTTTTTGGATTCATGTCTAGACTGTCATTTTTGGCCAAATTTCTCACAAACAACAATGCTTTCATGTCATCCTTAAATTGGAGGGAAAAAGAAAAAAAAAGCAACAATGTTAGCAAAAAATACATAATCTGTAAAATAAAGCATTACAAGTTATGATCAAAATGTTAACCTGAGAAAAAAATCTTTCTTAAAAAATTGCAAGTAGTTTATGGCACCCATCACTTTTCCTTGCTCCTTTAGAGAAGGTATTTATCTAATAAAAATAGACACTATTAACCAACGTTCTTTCATGAACAAACACCAAGGACTTCAGAAGAAACCCACCACCAGATATATGGCATGCAGGTATCATGAACATGACTGAAATTTCAAAGTTTAACTGAAACAAATCTTTAGATCTGTTAACAGAAGTCTATCAAAGTGTCATTAACAGAAGTTTAGAAGACCTCATATTAGGTGCAAATACTAAACAAGAATGTAATTCTTACTAGTCCAAAATTAATTTATGCATTTAAAGCAGCTTATTTAGATGTCTTAAAAATGGCTGGTGGGGAACCAAGCATCACAAAGTACAGTCAGAAATATCTGAACAGAATTCTCACTTTTGAGGAAAGTGGTTTCTTAGATTCTTCTGCTCCAGGCAGATTTTCTCCTTTATTTGCTTCTTCCTCAACTGGAACAGCATGTTTTTGTGCCACTGGAGATTCATTTTTGCTATATGCTCTTTCTAGGTTTGGTCTAGATCTTGGAGACCCATTCCTTACGAATTGTCCTGATTTCAGTGCACCCAGCCTGCCTTCTTGGAAAGTGGATTTTTCAGCACTAGTGAATTTAAAGCAAACAAGCAAAACAAAACAATACAAAACAATGTCACTTGACTGGCTGGGGGGGAACACAATTCTGCATTTGTTAAGTTTTAAATCAACACTTATACAAGAGAGTTAGACTGATAACACTGTTTTGTTTAAAATAAAAAAAAATATCTTTTCAAATGGATATTTCTCATTTTGGCCACTCATGATTAACATGTGAGAAGGAATAACAAGATTTCTTTGTCAAGGTATTTTTAACATAAAGAAAAAAAAGTGTAGCTGTGTGGCTAACCATACCAACGTCAAAGTACCTGCAGTCTAATACATGCTTAAGATCTTATTTTAATACGAGCAGATGTAAAATAGAAGAGCACACTGGGATTAAAGACAGATCTCTGACATCTTGCAAAATTTATATGCTACGTGTGTGATCACTGTATATGCAAATACAAACCAAATAAAAGATTAGTCAAAAAGAGCTATGAGCTCATACGGATCAAGTATGTACCAGATAAACAATGACAAGTAGGCCAACTCTACTAAAAATGTGCTCTGAGAACATGAGAAGAAGCTGCCTCTCTAGGCACTGAAAATTAAACACCGGGGAAAGACAGGTAACAAGGAACAAAATAACTGACACTTGCAAAGGTGTCTCATTATGCACCAGATGAAAGCTTTTCAAATGCAGCTTTTCTAAACTCTTAAACTCACCTGCTTTGTTCACACAATATGTTTTCAGAAATACAGGGCACCTGAGGTACCTCTTGCTGTTTCTGTTCCTCCTTGCTCAATACATCTGCTTCACACAATACGGCTTCATTTTCACCCTTTAATTTACAATAAAAAAGCATGAAGAAAGAAAGAATCAAGGAAGTTTTTAAAACAGAAGTGTATTTTATATAAAAAAATACAAGCTATAGATCTCTGTGTTATTTTCTTAAAATGAATCAAGAAGAGAATCACATGATATTTGTTGAGAGCAATCTGTCTGAGCACAGAATTTGATTAATAGGCAAGCAGGAACAGAAGTTATCTTAATCCTGGGATGCCTAGAGACAGGCTATTAAATACTACATGCACTCAAGAATTATAGGTAACATTTTTCTGTTTAGCATTCAGTCAGCTCTCTATTACATGGAGCACTACAGAAACAAAATACTTTGGCAAATGGAAAAACCTTTGAAAACCAAACACTGCAAAGCACAGCACAGACACAGCTAAGCCACTACAACCTCAGATCCAGAAGGGCTTATTTATTTTACTTATGTATTTGCCACACTGGTTCCACAAACAAGGCACTCAAATGCATCTCTCAGCACTCCAGGTCTGCGGCAGCTTTATTAGCACAGAGGAGCATCAGAACTGCTGTGATTCTACAGATCTGCACAGCACAGAGCAGATGTATGTGCACAGTCCACATGCCACAGGTCTACAATAGCCAACACTGAACTGCAAGCAACGATTTTAGCTAGGGGAGAGCTGACACTGTGGCACTGAGAGAGAAACTACAGATGCAGAGAACTCGTGCTCCTCTAGGAATGCAGCACACAGGTAGTCCAAGCTAGCTTTACACAGGTTCAAGAACAAAACCAGCTATAATCACTCCAAAAAAATGAGTCACTTTTACAAAACTTAGCTATATTCGAGATCTAAGGCAAGTCTACACAGACATTCATACACTCATGACATGATTCATGAGCAAGCCACAAAATGGTTAGAGAATTCATCATCCCATAATGGCTTTCAAGGATTTCAATACCTTTTACAGTGCCTAGTAAAGTGCCTGTGGGGATACACAGTGCAGATTAATCACTCAATTTACCTGTGTAAAGTAGAAGAGTGTCAGGCACTGTAATGGTGAAGCCAAAGTTTACCAAATCAGTAAGACGGCATTTTTTATTTTTACAGAACAATAGCTATCTTCTGCCTTCTCTTGACACTTTCTACTAGACTCCTAAAAACCATCCAAACAGGAAATAAGCAAAAAAAATAAATATCTAATTTTTACATATTGCAATATTAAATACATTTTTATTTCAGAGTTTACCTTAAATATGCATAATCTCTTTTTCTATCTTGCAATCCAATCAAAATCTGATCCTCATTTTCCATAAGACATTAATAGTACACATTGTAGACTTCACTGTCTACAACTATGAAATCACTGATTCCATATCTGCAATACCTCAACATAACAGGGTTTCAGGATTTTTTTCATCTAGTACAGTGTCTGAGCCTCAGGGAATGCAACTTAAATGTTCTGATTTAATCTCATAATATAGAACTTGAAATTGGAACCATAGTTTCGAAGGCAAAGTGCTTATTCTTATTAGACTTACGATGACAGTATTGTCAGACTTTTCTTTTAGCAGTACCAACTGCTCTGTTTCAGGCTTTTTCTCCCTCTCATTTTCTGATTTTTGTAATTCCTTCTTTCCAACAGCTCTTCCCAAGTTTGGCTTGTACCTCTGGAATCTGTTCCTCATTACCTGGACAGGTAGAAGGGGTGTCTGCTTACTATCTTCTTCAGTGGTATTTTTGCTATCAATGCTGTTAAACAGAAAAAAACATAAAATCTGAAACCTAATACAAAAGTATGGCATTAACAAACACAGGTTCATCATAGTTACATATAAAAAAATATGATTTTTTAAAAGAAACCATGTAAACAAAGTTCTGCTGACTTTAAGCTACAAACACAAAATTTTGTTTCAGCACAAATTTCAAAGCACTGGTCTCCTAACTACTTCCACAACAGAATTAACTAACTCAATGGAGGCATTAACTTACTGTCTCCTTATTACTATAAAGCAATATTCAGATGGTTTTTCCACTAAGCAAACTAGTATTCCTCTGCTCACATGAAACAAATCCAGTGCTTCAGATGAAGAAACAGCTGTCAAGTGAATGCTCATTATTTAATGCTTAGCATAGAAGTAACTGGAATTTTAGTAATACTAGTGCCAAAAGTATGAGAACTAAAATTTAGTTCAGTATTTTTATTAGATGTTCTGTGCTAGTTAGCAATCCATTAGCACAATTCTTTCCTTTTAAAACACTTCCACTGTTACAGTCAAGAAACAAAAGTAGCCAAGCCCTTACCCTGCATTAGTAGCGGAGGTGTCATCTTGGTTAATTTCTGGTAGACAAAACTTAAGTTCACCATCCTCTGATCTTGAAAATGTCTCTGGGGACTTAGAAGCTGGCCTCTCAGAAATCTCCTGAGAGCCAAACGACTTCTTTCCTAGGGGATCCAATGGTTGCAAGACTTCATATTTTTCTACTTTCTGAAAAATGTACACACAAGAACCAGAAAAAGTCATTATACTAAACCAAAAGGAGACATTGTGATGTCCACAAAGTTCAGCACTAATCACTCACTGAACTGTTTCCTGCAAAAACCCCTTTGCAACTGCTCACTAGTCATTTCCTAGTCTTTCTTGGACAAACATACATTTGTTTCTTTTAAACAAAATAGGCTGAAATCTAGATTTATTCTTTGCCATTTTCTGTTAATACTTTTCTTTCTTCACTGTCAACTCTACAAGGCCACCTCAGGTCAGAAAGACATTTGGACACATAACAAGAGAAACAGAATAGATGTAATCTTTTTCTCCTCACGTACAATGAAGTGGAAAGTACATGAATCTTCATGTTGAGTATTTTAGCTTACGAAAAAATTATTTCAAAACAGATTAACTTTGAATTTTCTAAATAATCAGTATCTCATTTCACAAACGTAAAAAGCTCAAATAAAACTAAAGGAAAAAAAAAGCTTTACATCTGTATCAGGCAGGATGCTACATTCCCTGTCACACTGTATCAAACTTTCTCCCTTGTTGGTATCTTTCTGTGATACACCTTTATTCCTTACATGCAGCACTTCCTTTCTACTAGTTGTCATTCTTAAATTGAGCTTTGGTCTCTGGAATCGACTCTTGAGTAGCTGAGGTGATGATGCAACATTTTTCTCTTCCTTCAGAGGACTGGTCTCCCTACAAAAACAAACAAAAAAGCAATTGAAGGCACAGGACAACAGAGGTTCTCCAAGTCATGCCTGACCTACTTGTATGTAGCTCTATTCAATATAATAGTCAAGTATAAAAATCCCTAGCTTGCTTAGAGCAATAACAAAGTTACTGACACTGTGAAAAGAGATCCAATAAAAGCACACTGAACATCACCAAAAACCCGTGTAGCTTATAAACAGGTGAGCACAGAGATGCTAAAAAAAAAAGTCATTTCAGAACAACTGTAACTTCCAGTCACACTTGAGAGGAATATAAACATTTTACAAATGCTTTTCTTTTTCTGATCATGTTTAAAACTAGCCAGTAGATTTATAGTACAGTTGTTAGGTTTGGTTTGTTTGTTTTTTTTAGAGGACACTAACTAGAAAACGAAACCCTATACGCAAAGATTTACATAACCACATAGGGATGTACTGTTAGGACAAACATGGAGAAGATAACCACAGGAACTAAGCATCAGAAAAATCTATTTATCTGAAAACTGGACTCACAGTCTAAAGACCAAATTAATATCCAACAGCATATAAATTTAGTGCTTTCAAGCTCTACGGGATTTGTTTAAGTCTACTATTGTCTTGATTAAACATCTCATTATAGATATAAAACTTGTTTTTAATGCTGGAGTTGAAAGTAAAAGTGTAGAATACATATAGATGGTTTTGAATCATTCCTTCTCTCCATTTAAAAAACATAACCTTACCCTGTATCAAAATCTGAAGCTTGTTTCAAGACATCTGACAATCTCTCTTCACTTTCACAGATTTCTGCTTCTGAGAACTTGTCTTGGGAACACTGCCTTCTCTGTACTGAGTTCATCTCAGAGTCTGTAGAAACATCACCTTCTAACATCACATTGCATGGCTGAGTGTCTTCAGGAACCATGACATCCTAAAAGGAATAAAAGTTTCACTCTATAAAGATGAAAGATGTGCTTGACCTCTCTTTTAAAAGAGAAAGGGGAAAACAAAGAGTTCATTTTAATA
Source organism: Mesitornis unicolor (assembly GCF_000695765.1). Classification (NCBI taxonomy): domain Eukaryota; kingdom Metazoa; phylum Chordata; class Aves; order Mesitornithiformes; family Mesitornithidae; genus Mesitornis; species Mesitornis unicolor. The sequence continues at coordinate 5,877 of NW_010185426.1, read as the reverse complement.
TCTCTTACAAAAAAGATTCCTCTTGTTTCCTGTGCATCATACTAATATCAGTAGGTACTTTAAAAGTAAAAATTTGTTATTTTTCTATACACTTTATATCTGAATTGGTCTTTTTTCCAAGAGACCTTTTTTCTCTGCACTTCTCTTTCCAGACCTGGTATCATAAATAGCACAATAAAGTGCGATATAATCCATCTATACATGGAAAGCAGAACTCAAGTGCAAGCATGAGAAAATTTTATGACAATTCAGTTTATTCTGAAAGAACAAATAAAGCATGCAAAGGCTATACTTACGAATTATGTGACATCTACCTAGATCTTTGTTAATAAAGGATTCTACTTAGGACCCAGCAAAATAGTTTGCCTAAGCAACTGCTCAAGAAACTTACATTTTTGAGGTATGGATCATTGTCTTCATCCCTATGGTGTATCACACCTCTTTCTACTTCTCCACCTTCTGTTTTCTTCTCTTCAGGTCCTTTTTCATCTGCCAGGTCTTTTTGCCTTGCAAGAGTTCTTCCTAGGTTTGGTTTTGGTCTCTGCATTCTGCCTCTCTTTAGAGGTGTTGGTTTCAGCACACTCTGTTTGCTGTCTCCTTGTAAACTAGTTGTTTCATTACACCTGCAAAAATACATAAGATCTCTAAGTACATGTCACATCTGAAAGTGGGAAGAGCCTTGGAGAAGCGATACATTTCTTTTGGTTTTGTTTTTTTTCACCCAGTTATTAACATACACTTATCTAAAATGGAGCTATTAATTACTAGCTTTGTGAAACAATAACATTAGGATTGTATCAGCTAGGGACTGAAAAAGTACCTGACAGTTTGAACTTATGTTTGCCCTGTTCTTTTTCTTTTCCCAGTGGAAACAGGATACCACACTAGATAGACCATTGTCTGACCCATAACGGCTTTTCTTGTATTCCTATCTGGTCTAGAGGCAGATAGACCTAATTTAATGAAGGGTTAAAAATCACAAATGTTCAAAAATACATAAAAAAACTTCACAATCTTACTAATGTAAAAATAACAGATGCACATTACTACAATTGTCAGATCCTTCTACGTATTTTTACCCTAAGCACCAAGTTATGAAAAGAAATAATAAAAGTTGTTATAAAAAAAAATTACTTCTTTCATGTTGGTGAAAGAAATAACTGCTAAAGTATTTTTCTGCCAGGTTATCAAACTCAATTTACTTCCCTCCATCCTCTTCAACTGCCCTCTTTAAAAACAAAACTTTGGGGTTTTTATTTTTTGTTGCTGCTGTTGTTTTGTTTGGGTTTTGGGCTTGTGGTTAGTTTTTTTGTGGTAGGGAGCTTTTTTGGTTAGTTTTGGTTTGTTGGGTTTATTTTTCTTTTTTTTTTTACCATCTGTTCTGTAAAACATGTTCCACCTTTTACTCTACAGCTGCCATTTCTCCACTGAAGAGAAATAAAAGAAACATTTCTTAGCTAACATGTGCATTAAATTGCCCATGTTAGGATTTTTTCTCCTAACCCCAGACACCTAACACTTAACTGCATTTCAAGAACAAACACTTATTCCTATTGTTTAAATACTTAACCACTGAAATGGATGCATTTCAGTATTAAAGCTAGTGGAGAAGGCTTGCTTTAGTTTTCAAGGGACTAAATTTTCAGGGTTTTTTGCATTTATCATGATTGACATCTCATTTAAAAGCACTACTTTAAAAACAAAAATGCTTAATCTCTTTGATTCATTCATTAAAAGACAATCCTATTCTTCCCTCAATTTCTGTTTCATTGCAGATGCTTCTTTAGAAACTTCTATAATTACCATGCTGTGTAATACTACCAGAAGTAAGAGGGATGTCAGGTTTCTGGAGAGCAACACATGTCTTCTCATTTTTCACATACTTACTGAGACACTGTCTCCAGGACTTTATCATCTTTTTCTGCAGCTTCTTCACTGGCAGCATCAGACCTATTACTTTGGTCAGTATTCTACATAGAAATAGAACATTATAAATGTAAGAGAGTGTCCCAATTTGAGCTAAACAGAACTAATTCTCTATGTAGTGATTTTACTTTTCAGTTAAGTCTCTTCTAAGTGACTGTACTTTCTGAAACTAATAACATATTTTTCTAGACAGTGCTCATTTCTACATCTAGTATGCTTGATGTTTATAGTTACTGTTAGGTACATTATAGCTCTTGCTAAATATAGCTCTTGCTTATACTTGTGCCTGTGAGGACCAAGGCCAATGCCACATCATGGGTGCCATATTGGGATGTTGTAAGTGGGGTGTCACACCCGCAGGGAGGAGCAGACAGGACAGGTAACTCAAAACTGACCAACAAGGTATTCCACCCAATATACGCCATACTTGGTATAAAGCTGAGCGATCATGAGGGTCAAGCCACCTATTCTGCTATGGCCGATGTCAAAGCAGAGCCCTGCTAATTTGTCTGCCTTTGATCCCAATCCATGCGTTCCTGAATCCTCCTCCCACCTGCTGCTGAGTCAGGTCTGGGACTTTTCCAGTACCCTGCTTCCCAGTGCCTCTAATGATGTAATCAGTGGGGGAGTATTTGATACTGGTTTTGTATATATTTGTATATATTTCATTATTTTCCTATTATTATTCTGTAGTAGTAGTAGTATTGTTGTTTCATTAAATCTGTTAGTTTTCTTTTCCAACTCATAAGTCTACCTTATTCTCTTTCTCTTCCCCTTCTGGGGAGGGCAGAGGGGTTAATAGAAAGTGTCTGTCCAGGATTTAGTGGCCAGCCCAGCCCTAAACCATGATAGAAAGTTAAAGTCTTAAAGTACAGCACTACCTAACAAACCAGGTAACTGTCCATAACAGGATATAAAATGTACTGCTTGTGACAGACAGACAATTACAGGGTGCATTTCACATAGTCAGAAAGGTGCAGTAAAATCTAGACCAAAGAACTGAAGCTGTACTTGCTCCAGGACATTAAAGATTATTGGCATCTTCCGTTCGTGTGACAAGCTCCCAGCTTAGCTGAGGCTTTTAAGCAATATCATACAGTCACTGCAGGTCAAATAACTGGCTGATTCCTGGTCATACTCAGGGGAAAAAAAAAGAAAAAAAGAAAAAAGAGAAAGAAAAATATAACATTGCTGTTGCACCCAGCAGCTTTTTAGCTAACACATTACCTCCAGTTACCTTACTCCATTAAATACCTTTTTGGTTTCCCCCTTAGTCTGTGGATGGAATATTTTATCATTTTCTGCATCTTTTTCAGGCTCTTCTTTACTTCCAGATGCTCTTGTAACATTAGGCTTACATCTTTGACGACATCCTCTAAATACTGCCTTTGCAATTACAGTTTTTTCAGGTTCTCTGCACAAAGGATCCGTAACAGTGACATTTACTCCATAATATTCAAGTTTACGTAATATTCAATGACTTGTACAGCTTTCTTTACTCAGATTGGGTTGTCTCAGGAAGAACTTGCACAAACATCTGCAAGTTTCTTCACATGAGAACCAAACCATTTAGTCTTACAGAGTGTGGAAACTCAATTTATCTACCTATTAAAAAGACATGAAGTTATCATGCAGGGGAGGAACCTAACTAGACTGCATAGCTGCTTCTGCAAGTGTCAGAAGCAGAGCTATTACCTGGCAACTGAGGGTGGGAGAAGGGCAAAACCATAGTTACCTCTTCCCCTTCTTCTCCTCTAGTTGATATTTCATAAAGTAATGCTTTCCTCAACTTCTCAGAAAAGCAGCATATATTTTCCACCATAGTACCACTTGGTATCATCCAAGAAAATGTCAAACTCAAATTTAAGATTTACATTAACACATCACAGTTACTATTGTCTTTTTATAACAGCACTATATAGAATAAATTAACAATTATAGTCAGTTAATTCCAGGAGACTGGAAAAGCAATCTTAATACTTACTCAGATTTAGTAGCCAAACCCATGTTCTCTACTTCTGTGGCTTCATTTCTGTTTCTTCTACCTTCTTCCTCAGAGCACTGGAATTGAGGCAAGAATATTACTCTTGGAGAAATGTGTGCAGAAACCTCAGAAGCAGTTCTCAGGATACTACTTATTAGACTGCAGCTGGTCTACAGTATCAGCATTAATCAAAACAGATACACCACCAAGAGCATAGCTTATTAAGCAATATTCCTCCTGACCTTTTCATTTGCATTCAAAAGGTTTGGAAAGGAAGTCTCAGCCTGCATTTTCTCTTGGGTTGCTGCTTCTCTTCTTCCAGATGACCTCACTAAACTGGGTTTAGGTCTTTGCAAACGCCCTCTGGCTGACGGCTTTTCAATTTTCCTTAAGATATAAAAAGAGATGGCATATATTATTACCAGTGAGAAACTTCAAGTCTTATGTAGTCCAAGGTGTACTTCAAGAGCACCAGAGACTGTATGAGCAATGCAGCAATAGAATAAGCTGAAAAAATCATCCTGCATTTTTCTGATACTAGAAGATATACTACTACTTAATGCAAAGAATGTCAAATAAATCTTTGCTGGCTTTCAGTGGAATCTACTTAAAATATCTAAAGGAACCATTTCTTGCTGCCAAATAAAAAGGAATAACTCTTCTCCTAGGGATTCACAATTGATGTCAGTGTGAACCTGCCTACTAATTTCAAAAGAAGCAATGGAAATCTGCTTCTAAGTAGAGATATGCTTTATACAGAAGATTTTGCATCTGCCTCTCCTGTTCCTCCATCCCCTATCTCAAAGCTGTCTCACTCACAGAAGTATGAACTGCTGTTTTCAAACACCTTACCCTACTGCCAACATTCACACACTATTGAAGAATGGGGTACATATATCGATCTCTGTGTCCTTAACCACTGCAATAGCGTGTCCTGGAATTCAGAGGCTGTTTGACAGAGCCCTACAGCTTATCAATAATCTTGAGTAATACTAATTTTTCTTATATTCTTCCTAAGACAGGACAAACAAAGTTTTGTCAGTCTTCACCTTAACAGTGAGCTGCCCTTTAATAAGGGAAAGACAGAAGAATGAAAAACAATTCAGCATTAACTAGTAGCCAGTTCCTAAATCACCTTTAAAAAAAACCTAAATCTATCACAGAATAGGAATTTGCTGACAACAAAAAAAAAAGGAAAATTTAGGCACAGACTTGTTTAAACACTGCTGCTCAGATACAGCAATAAGTGTAAAAAAGAGTCACAAAGATTAACTTCATAAAGGAGCACAGGTTTCATAAAGACAGAGACAGCTTGGATCACCTTCTAGAGAGGTGTGTCTCAAGGCTCTTGCACTAAGTTCCAAAGAGCAACATTTCCAATTAGGAAGGTATGAACACACCTTAATAAGCTCTGATGGACAACTATGAATTTCAAATAATACTGTGAGGCCCTTTTATAAGAAAAATCAACTTTCATAACCAAGGTTCACCCATAAAATGACAGAACTCCTACCGAGAAATTTCTCATTCTTGCACACTGTAGAGAGGCTAAATTTATCCTAAGCTTAGCTAAGTCATTCTCCTCATTCCGACACAATATTTTAAGTCTTAGGCAAAGCACTGCTCCTCAGTGATCAAAATTTCTACCAAAAAACTTCACTGAATATGGAGAAAAGTTATCATGAACTACTGTCTAGTCCAATCAACTGTGGTCAGTCAGAATTATATCCAAATTAAGTAAATGCAGATTTAGCTCAAATTCCACTGCATAGTAAAATAATTCTACTTACATGATTTCAGACTGAGAATCAATTTCTGATGCACTCCACCTTTCATCTGGTCTATGCAAGCTATGTATGTCTTTGTCCTGAGTAAGGAAAAAAAAATAACATTGTAGAAGAACACTTTGATGTAAAGAAAAGTAGAGAAAAGAACAAGAATTACAGAATGATAGAGGTTGGAAGGAT
>NW_010185425.1:14098-27904 GCF_000695765.1 Mesitornis unicolor | reverse complement strand
TCTGTGATTCTGTGATTCTGTGATTTTGTATTGTTCACAAGCTTGCTGTGTGTGCACTCTGTCCTGTTGTGAAGGTCACTAATAAAGACATTCAATATTGTTGGCCCCAGTATTGATCCTTGAGGGATGCCACAAGTAACCAGACTCCAACTGTGCTTTGGTATGGCTAATCACAGCCCTTGTATCCTAGCAGTCCAGCACATTTCCACCTTATTTACAGTCCACTGATACAAACTATATCTTTCCAGTTTGGCCTGAAAATGTTGAAAGACTTACTAAAATTAAGGTATAAGTAGCAGGAGCCTACTAAGATGTCTGTCCTCTGATCCTTGCCCATGAGCTTGTGACTGGTGTCTCACGAGCTCCCAGGAAAGTCTCCTGGCATTAAAACAACTTCTTTGCCCAATATTCATCTTTTCTTCCTTGTTTGTTCTTTCTAAAGAGCTCCTATTCACTCACTGCAACACTCCTGCTGCACAGGCTACCCCACAACATCTCTATAGTCCAAATAAGGTCATAAATCTGCAGCTGAGCATGTCCTTTTTGTTCTTCCTATTCTATACCCATGCTTTATGCATTTGGCTATAGGTACTTGAGTGAGTCCTCAGTGAAGCTGCTTTCACGGGAGAGGTGTGGCAGCCTCTCCCATCAGGCTGTCCATCAGGCATCCTCACTTCAACCCATGTATCACTTCTCATCAGTCTTTGGTTACCAGCCTGCACTGCACTTTGTTTGAGGACCTCATTTCTGTAGTAGCATACTTGTAAGCAGAAATGCTTTTGCACCTCTTTTTCAGGTTGATTCTCTCTCTTTCTCTAGATGGACTTATATTAGTTAAAGAGACATAAATTATGAAGATTCACAGTAGATTTTTCTGAAGTAACAGGTGTAAAACTTCATGTGTAATAAGGACTAGCAATGAGGGGAACAAGAAACTTATGAATAGATGAACATCTGCTAACACGTGGCTGGACCTTGTTTCCCTGAAATGGTTTTTTGAGTTGTTTAAAGTATAGGAGATGTTTGCCTAAGATAAGAACAGCTAGTCTAAAGATTTAATGGTCTCAGAAATCTTGAAGAGATGCATTCTGTGTTATTCTGTTTTCCATCTGCTGCCACTTTGCATGGTTCACTTTATCTTTTTCTCAAACAGATGTAGGAGACAAACTATATCAAAACTTAATAGGATTTAAAAACTATCTAGTATGCCTACTCAAAATGCAATCACTGCAAGAACCTAGAGTGTTTTGTGGATAAGTGCTATGTGGAAATAGACCAACATACAAGCTTTATCCCTGTTTTATCAAGTGCCCAATCATCTGGTGACAAAGATTACTTCTGTGGAAAGAAGATTTTTTTCCTTGTTGTCAGTCTAGAGCATAGTTGACTATAATGACATTTATTTTTCATTCTGCTTGATGCTCCTTTTGTATCATATGAAACTACTAAATGTCATCACCAAGTTAGGGAAAATGGGGCTATCTATGCCTGGATCTTCTTCCTTCTAATACATAGATCCATTGCATTGAAACTGATATATGTCTGTGACAGGTTTCAGCTTGTGAGAAAACAACATACTACCAAAAATCCGCTTATCCCCTGCTATTAGACAGGAAGGGTAGACATTGCCACAGGAACTGCTGTTTCTCCTCTCTCTGTTGACTTTGAGGATGAATCATCAGCAAATGTGGGGACCGGAATCTGGGCAGAATGACTACAATATTTTATAAAGTCTGACAGATATTTGGTATTACAGAGACTGGATGATTACTACATTACTTCAGGCAACCAAGGGTTTATATATGTATATCTCATGAGACAGTTGTTTTCCTGTTCACTTCTTAGAAACGGCATGACAGAAGTGGTAGACCAGTAATGAAAAGACTACCATGTGAAGTAGATCAATCCCACTCAACTTTGGTTTTTACTCCAAGGTAATATGTTTCTGGTTTGCTACCATTGAGCAGCTGCCAAGTAATTCTAGCTGTGAGGATATCATACAGGAAATAAGTAGAAATGAAGATGAAGAAGCAATTAAATGACCTTTTCTGTTGTAATCTATTGCGTAAAAACTTCTAGTATATGCAGTATCTAAGGCAGAAGAGATCAGAACTGTACTGAGTCTTACAGTGAGAGGCAGATTCACCAGCATGTCACTAGGACACGTGTTATTGACTTGCACTTACAATAGCAAGAAAGAAAAATTGTATGTAGAAATAAAGTCTCAATGACCAAATCCTAGTTAGAATCCATAAGCTCTCTAAACAAAATAGTATCCTCTCACTTTACAGACATAAATGCCTCTAACTTTTTCACAAAAATTGCAACCCAAAATACATGGCTTAGCAGCAAATCACATTTAACTGGAAAGTTTTTCCTAGAGGTTTGCTTATAATCCCTCAAAATAAATGAGATAATAGAAAATTATATGCTCTTATTTCTCTCCCTCATGGAAAATCAGATCAACTCTTGTCAGCTCAACCTGATAATATCTGAAGTAAGTGTTTAAGCAGTCATAAACTTTAAAAATGTTTTGAGATTTGGTTTTCTGTATCAAACATGAATGTTTTGTCCAAGTATATTTTTCTTCTACTCCTTTAGTTTGTCCAGAGTAGATAGATCTAGATACTCAAAAGCCAGAGGAAATCAATGGGAGTTGATAAATTTGGTTGCCAAAAACAGAGTGAATACAGCTTAAGGCTGGTCTCCAAAAATCTTTCAGAATGGGTGCATAATGGAAATATTATCTCTTAGTATTTCTGTCCCTCTCATCATCTATTATGAATCTGTTGCAGATTGTGAAGAACTTAAAGTAAGGAACATGCAACTTAGACTTTCTGTTCAGCATAATAGAGCTAGAATTTGAATGTGTGGATGCTACCACAGGACAAGAGATACTGTAGTCCACCTTCTTCATAGTTCTTTGAGTTTAGAAAATAATGACATGAGAGAAATGATAAAAACTCAAACACTTTTTCAGATTTTCTCCAAGAAAATATATTTAACTGCAGAGTGGTTTCGATATAGTCAGTTTACTGATATGACCTATTCTAGGCTTTTTGCTTCTATAAATTAAGAATGCAATGGTTAGAAGAATGCATTGGGTTTTTTGGGTGTTTGGGTTTTTGTTGGCTTTTGGTTGTGGTTTTTTTGGTTTTTTGTTTTTTTTTTTTAATCCCCCTGCTGTTTTTCAAATATCTGCCTAATTGAGCACAGCTGTGCAGTGGCGCAAAACTAACCAGGAAATGAGCATTTTGATAATTTCACATTTCTAAAGCACCTCTTAAACATCTTGTGTGAAAATAGCAACCGTAATACCTTTAGAGATCAACAACATTGAACCAGATTTATCATACTGAGCTGTCTCCTGCAGGCATTTAAAAAAAATTTCTATTTTCAAGACAAATCAGTAAAGTTTCCCTCAACTGTAACTGTCTTGTAACATAAACAAAATGTGCGTGGAATAGAGACAAATTTTTCCAGGCTGCTCCAAGAATGAATTCTTGTCTTTTCACTAGTCTGCTGCCAATGAAGACTTCATATTTCTTATTTCATAACAATCATCTCTACATCAGCTTTCCATTTGGGACTGCAGCCAATGGAAAAGTATATAGACTTATGAAATACTCTAAAGTAATTCATAATGTGTTGCTTTTTTGTGAACATCCTGTTTGTGATTTCAGGCTTCATCTCTACATGTTAAAGGGCTTGATTCCTCACTGAGCCACATCCTCAGAGGATACAAAATAGTCTGACTATGTGTACTGATATAAGTTGGTTGAGTCATTGCTTTCTATAAAAAGATTAATTTAGAAAATGCCTTTCTTTCTTTCTGATTCAGATTCAGAACTTGAAGTGAAGACAGCAATTCTGGAATGTGAGTTGCAAGGAGGGTCAGAAATCTCACACGAATAACTTGTCTGGGCTCAAACTATGTCATTTTTGTTCTTGGTTGAAATGTAGCTCTGTGCTGAACCCCACCTGTTTGGTACAGAAACCCCTTTCTTGCCATTGAATTTGATCTGGATGTGAATAGTCTCCTCCAAACACCTAAATTCCCTGTATCCTCCAAACAGCTCAATTCCTTGTATCCTAATTTTGTAGTTCAGTAGTGTTTTTCACAGGCCACTAATCTTCCAGAGCACTGTCATAGAAAGCAGGTTCTGGAATGCAAAGGCAACTTTTCATGTTTTCATCAAGAGTCAAATGTCTCCTTCGGAGATTTGGTTTTCCCTCTCTCCTCGACTATAGTCAGATTCCACTTGTAAGGGACTTTGGATGCATTCAGGCTTCCATGACCTGACTTCTATGGAGATTTAAATCACAGTATGCCTTTCACTAATCTATTACACTTGCATGCATCTTATTTACTTTGAATGAAGTTGATTTTGAGAGTTACAGAGATAAATCAGGCCAGGAGTTCCTTTAGCTACCCACTGACAAAAGCATTACTCTGGGTAGACCACTAAATGCTCTGCTACATTTTCAGTCTGTGTATTCCAACGCAATACAGCTCTGGAATTTGAATGTGCTTTTTAGTGCACAATATCTAAGATACAAGAATCATGTCACTGATGTGGAAAAGGATGTACTTTCAGTACAGCAGATTTTAGCTTACATCACTGTATAGGAATCTACAACTGCTTTTTAAATAGTCTTTGTGTTTTATTTGTCTTATTCCTGGTTCAATGGTCTGAGTGAGGGGTTGGTTGGCTGTTTTTTTTGGTTAATGAAGGTATGATGTCATTAGAGGAAGGCTTGATTTTTGAAGCCTGTCAGTTATGCAGATCTGATTGATGTGGCTTGGTCTGTAACACTATTTTTAAAGGAGTATTAAGGGTCTGGAGATGACTATGAATATCAGCTTCTTGAGCTGGCCATGGATGACTTTTACTTATGTTTTTAACCAAAAGTAGAATGGCTGGGTTAAAAGTAACCTGTGAATGGAAAGTGAGCTGATACAATTATTTTCCACATGTAAGACACAGAGTTTTATCTCATGATGTCATATCACAGCAATTGATAGGAGACTTGTGACAGTGATTTAAAAATATGTTTTATTTTTTATTAGCCTTTTCCTTCCTTTTTCTTTTTAATTTTTCCTCAGTCTCATTACTGAGACCCAAACCCAGACCTAAATGGTTCATAAATAAATAAATAAGACCATGTAAGAATTTAAAAAAGAAAAAATCTTTACTAATGTTGATGTTTCTCAAGGAAAACAAGCTCTCTTCCTTATAGCAAAATTTATTTTCCTACGAGAAAAATTCAGTTAAATATAGTGGCAGCAAAGAATCAAAATATTATAATCTTTCATTACTTCTACAACCTTAAAATAAAGATTTTAAAATCTTAAAGCTTGTTTGGACCTGAGACGCCCCTGTAGAGGTGATATTGGTCCAGGCAAACAATAATCGTTATGGAAGGTTCTCAGTATTTCTGAGGCTAAATCCAAATAAATTATTATCTTTTAATACAGTTTGCTTTTCTGCTGTGAATACTTTATAATGCAGACAATCAGTCATGTCCCATGATACCTCTGTAGTCTAGGGATTAGGAAACATACTTGCTCAAGTTTTTGGGTTTGGTTTTGTTTATTGTAATTTGTTTTTATTATGTACATGGGTGTTTTTTAGTATTTAAATTATTAGTCTTTTTCTTTGTAACTAAACCAGCACATGCCATCTTCATTTTAAAGAACACTTTCCCCCTCAGAAATGTCCTTCCTTCAGTTACTGCACATTATCTGAGTGCTACAATAAAGATTTCTCACACTTTAAACTTTGAGACTTTTTTCTCACTGTATTGGCCACCAGACGGAAAAAAAGGAGTGGGATAATGAAATGAAATTTATTGAAATATTTTTTATTCTGAAGAAGGCAATAAAGAGTTGTAGGATTACAAGATATTTCTAGCAGGAAAGTCAGATCAAGAAATTATTTTTAATTATTAAAAAGGGTTTGTGCTTACGGCTGTGAAATAATTAAACAAGTCAAAGGAGGGGCAGCAGTTGAATTAATACTGCTTACCACTAGTATAGTACTTCAAAGCTCTTAAAAAATGGATTAATTGAGTTCAGTGCGTTACTCTCAAGAAATTATTTCCTCAGCATGTACAGCCTTTTCTTTTGGCTTTCGAACTATCCACAGACAACTTCTATTTCTCTTAATGCTTTTATTGCTCATGTTCTTGTGATAATTTTTGTACCAATGGAATTAAAATATATCTACATATTAAATATCTTGTAACAGAAATCAGTGATGTTGATCATGGGGTGGTGCCTCTATTCGGTAACTTATAGCCACAGGCAGACTTTGAAGAAATCATTGCAGCAGGAGGAAGAAATATTTAATAAGCAGGCTATTTATTCTTTTTAAATGAGAAGGCATCATTTCTGGTTTATGTATTTTCCCTCTAATCCTCTTCTTTCCCTTATCATGAGTTTTCATGATCATTAGTCCTGATTTGTGAGCCTCTGGGTGACCAGGAGTTATGGTTTTTTTGGTCAAATCACATTTACTTATTTTATGACATTTTGAATAAATGGTGCCAAATTAATGCATGGCAATGTTAATTTCCTGCCTGTTTTGGCAGTGGACATTCTGTCTGGACTCCCAGGCAGCCCTGTGTCCAGCCCCATGCTCTTTGTTCCTGGTTTAGTCTGAGATACCAACGACTTGACTTTGCAGACACAACTGGAGTGCTTCTCTGATTTTCTTTTTTTGAAGTCAGCTATGTCCTTACTTAGCAGCCTTATAAAACTGCTTCTTCGTACCTCTCCTAGGCTAGCCTGCCATCAGGATTGAAAGAGCAGCAGGCAGTCACTGTCTCTCCAGAATAGCTGTGGTACCACAGCAGGATGCATAAGCAGTGAAGCGCCTGCACTAGAACTCCTTGAGCCTGGGGTGAGTTTGCAGGTTCAGCATGAAGTCCATAAAGTCAGAAGTGGAATGGGAGAGAAAGGGATGCGAAGAAAAGCTAGCTGCATTGCTTGCAAATCTAGGTGATGAATGAGTCCTTACAATAATTATTACAGATCTAAGTGAGTGGTCTCTCTAGTGTTGCAAATGTGACAGGGTAGCCAACGAGCAGAGAAATTAATCACAAGGAAGACAGTGTTTACGGAGATCTGTACTAAGAAGAAAAGTCAGTGATTATTTTGGTGATTCTTTTGGGCTCATCTGTCTTTAACTTATGCTAGCTTCAGTTTTCCTTCCTAATGTAAGGAAGAGTAGAAATGTCAGAATCAGAGTATTCCTGATTAAATGATTGGCACAAGGTCTTCAGAGACTCCATACATTACTGGAAACAGCAGAAGTCTTGGTTCTGCTGCGCAGGTTAAACAATGCAGTTTGTCAGTAAAGGGTACAGCTGCTAAACTAACCCCAGCACTGTTCTGCTTTTAAACAATCCTAGTGCTTGGAGGGCAACAGAGTTAGCAGTTGATGATATAAAGCTTTTCAAAACACTATGGAAAGTGTCTGTGACAATCCCAAGATGCAGCAAAACAGGCCTTAGCATTGGTCACAGTTACATGAGAGAGCACTAGGAGGTACCGCAGTGTAAATTCAAAATAAGGAGATGTGCCAATAATAGGGAAATGTGCAGAAAATATTAGAGTTGTGTATTTCTTAAGGATAGATGAATCAGTGAGTCATTTAAGGCACTGCTGTGTAAATGCTTTGATGTGGTCTACAGAAAAGAGTAAGGCTGAAAATTCACTATCTTCCAGTAAAACATACCTCTCTCTTATTTTGAAGACTGTGAGTAGCAAAAATTAATCTCTTAAAAGAAAAAGAACAAAGAACACATTTGATTTCTTCCTTGATTTCTCACTAATTGCAAATTCTACTTAATCCAGTCACAATGGTAGTAACATCTACGGTCCAAAGTGCATGTTTTTTATTATATAGGAATTGTTAATAACACAGCTATAATTGCTAGGTGCACACATGCATGCTCCCTGTAAACATGTATTCCCTATCCCTTTTTCTGGTGTTATATTCTCCCCACCACTGTTCCCCTGGGCCCCGAGGCCCAGTGCTGTTTTCCTTGAGAAGAAGAAGGAGTGGGGAGGATTTATGGGGAGTTGTTAATGTTCTGAACTATCTGGGAAGTGTACAATATAGATAGTGAGGATTGCCTCCTCCCCACTCCAGGTCCACTATTTTTGTACACTAACATGCATCACACTATGCTCTTCTTTCCTTTGGTCCTCAAATGGTGTTAGAGGTGAATTTACTATCAATGCTGTGTTTTATATGAGTTAGACACTTGTTCTTTACTCTCTTTGTTACGCTTAAAATCTGTTTAACACATTTTCCAAGGTGTCAATCTTTTGATGATTAAGAATTGAGAATTGATTAATTATTTGCAGTGCTGGGGCCTCTGAATTTGTCCTGTTCCCATACCTGCAAGAACTCTGCTATCATCCTGTGCCTACACTCCTCTACAAGCAGTCATTATTCTAGGGTCACAGATACTCCTTTGTGCACTGAATAACTGCTGGTTATTGCTACTGATTAGTACAAAAATATATCAGAACTATTACAGCAATAGACATTGAAGCACACAATCATAAAAACCTAAACTAAAGCTAAAAAAATAGGTAGTAGTTGTCCAGTAGCTGGCAAATTGCTGTTGGCTAAACAAGCTAAAACAAAGAAACAGGCAGGCCAAGACAAATCAAGCCTGACAAGTGCTACTTCTGAGGCTTTTCAACATTAATACAAAACCCCTGGCCTGTCAAGTAGTGATGGCAATAATGTTTTTTCAATCATAAGGCAACAAAAACCAAACACATACATAAACACGCTGACATAAACACACCCACATACATTTGCACCTCAAATGGAGGCAATATATGAAGTCATGAAACATTCTTATAGTCCCTGTTGTCAGTGGACTACAATTAGTAGATAAAGCACAAGGATTTTAACTCAGTAAGAATTTTAAGTTGGAGAATATAGAAAATTTGTTTTGTTACATAAGTTTAGATTGCAATGAAAAAAATGTCTTTTAATTTGTGGGTCATGGTCTCTGGTGTCAAGCAGGTATTGTGTTGGACTGCAAACCTTCTTAAATCAGCTGCAAAGCTTGAGTTAAACTCAAACTATTTGAGATCTTTTATCAAGAGACCTTTTATCAAGAGATCTTTTATTGTTTTTAACACACACGAATACAGTGGTTATTTTCTGGTACATCTAAAACCAAATTGTGAGTCTGATAGTAATGAGGTTGAATAGATATGCAATTACATTTTTTAAGAGGAGGAATTAAACTTCATCTTAAATTTTTAATGTCTGTGGATTACATTGCATATAGCAAAAAATGGTCATAAAGTGGGCTCATCGTAAAACAAGTTTTATGGTATATGAAAATGGAATATTTCTCTCTGAAAAAGAACAATTCCAATTAGTTAAGCCAGAGATGAATGGATCCATTAGATGGAAGAGGATGGAGAGGATTCATAGTCTTCAACAAATGGCAAGAACAAAAATAATTACCTGCCAAAAACCATCTTCAAAATAACAAGAGCTAATGTACTTTTTGGCCTGAAAGGAGGGTTTACTGTGCATTATTGGGCATTTTTCCACCCGTCTTAATTTTTATCTGAAGAAATATATATATAAATCTTATTTTTCTCAGTTTTGCTGGCAAAATTTAAGAAGTTACTGCTGAATCCTTGAACAGCTTAACTACAGTTATAAGTAGGGCTGATAAATGTAATAGCACTGATTGATACAATATAGTTGGACCATGGACATAATATCAGAGAATGTTTTCATTTAAGAAGTAGAAAGACATATAATCAGCAGATTAGTAGATGGACTGAAACCTTGCTGTCAGTCTTTAAAATGCAGTTATTTGTAGGTGAGGAATCCCAATGAGATGAGTGTGTTTCTTTTGAGGCATCCTGGATACCAGTCCTGGGACTCATTGATTTAATTTCAAAATCAACAATCTGGAAGCAAATGTAGTGTAATTATAAATGAAATGTATAAATTACACAAATATTGTGGAAGTGATAAATAATGGTCTGCTTGGTTACCTGAACCCAAGTGTTACATGACAGTGAAATGCAGTCACATATAGAAATGAGAAATATAAGCTATAACTAAAGGAGAGAATTATACATTTCATTTTGATGCAAAAGATTTGGAGAGGAGGTGATAGTAGGTCACTAGCTAATCAGAAAAGCCCATTGAGGAATTGTAGTCAGAGATCTGATGCATGAGGGAATATGGCACAAAGAGGAAATTATTTCACCATTCCATAGTGTACAGTCCCCAGTCTGATGTCTAGATTGGAAAAAAAGGATGGTAAGTTAGAGATAGATGAAGAAAAAGAGCTTAAGGATTAAAGAGGAAGAAAAATATTTCTTAGAGTCAGACTCTTCAGGTGCTTCATTGACTTAACATATCAAAGGAAAGGCTAACAGGTGACTTCCTCCAAGCCTTTAAGTGCCTTGAAGTCTAGGAAGTGGAAATACGATAACAGAGACTTCTTCCACCTGGCTTGCAGAGCTATGACAAGATTTAATGGCTGGTAGCTGAAACCAGAAAGATGCAGCAAAAATAAAATGCACTTTTCTAATAGATAAGATTATGAATCCTCAAACCTGCGCACTGGGAAGGTGTTATTTTACCCAGGGGCTCAGACCAGATAATCACTATGCTCCATTTTGGCCATTTAGTGTATGACTTCAGAAGTAAAAGAAATGTTAATTTGCTTCACAAAAGTTTCCCTTTAAAAGTGTTTATAAATCACCAAAGGTGAATGACTGCAAAGAAAAGTTAAAAAACCCAAATAATTCTTTTGAAACAATCTGAGCACCATACGTAAACAGCTGGCTATAATGTCTTTGTGTTGTGTCAGTTTCATTAGTCTCGATTCATCATGTTCTTGCAGCCACCACTAGATCAGAGTCATAACAACTTCTGGAAGCATCCTTGAACTATCATTTCTACTTTTCTATTACCAAGAGCACAGGTGATGTCAGAGACCCTCTGTGACAGTGGCCCCTGACTGAAATGATTTTATGAATTTAAAGATATGTCAGTACATGAAGTGGTCACATCCATTGGCAAAAATGTAATTTGTAATTAAAAAAAAAAAAAAGCTAAGATAATATTTTTTAAAATCCTGACAAAGCCTGATCTTTTTTGTCTTTTCTGACAAATATTCTATTTAAAGGAACCAGCTTAGCTGGTAGCTGATTTTCAGCTTCTGACTACTATCACTGATCCAACAAAAACTACACATGAATCTATATTTACTTTGGGAAATAATTTCTATTGGTAAAATAGAAACATTTGAAACATTTCATTTTCTTCTTGAGAGACAACTTCATTTCTAAAGTGAAATAGATAGACTACAGACCTTTTTTAAAAGGATTTGAAAGGCTCCATTTAAAAATGGGATTCAAACACCTAGAGAGAAAATAATCTTATGTTTTTGTTCATAGACACTTTGCACAAACCTATGTGAATGTGTCTCTTTATTTCTTTTTGATAAAGAGGCTAAATGTATTTATTATTTCTTAAGTTTGGCCATGGACATGAAGAAAAGCTTTTGTTTCCATTACGTTATTGTCAATATCTTGTGACAATCCACTTTGTGGTTAACAGAAACTGCCCTATATTTTGTTATTTGTAATTAGTCCTACCCAGTGGGACAAACAGTTGATGATTTAGCTCCATTTAAGAATGCAGTTCCACCAAGGAATTGTATTTGGTGACAGGAAGAATAAACCACCTAAAAGAATAAGGCTTAGGGGGGATAAAAGAATGTCAGAACAGATTTCCTACATCTGCATGAAGGTCACTGAGCTCAGCTGGAAAATTTCTGTTTCAGAATGGGCATAGGACTGGTCTAGTAAAGGTATTCAAAACCAGACTGTTGCAATGGGAGAATGAAGATTTTGAATAAAATAAACCCCTAATCAGTGCTGAGAAGGAGCATGGGAAACCTACTAAAGACACAAATACTAAATATATTCTTTGACTAAATATGTAAGCATGAACTGAGGAGTTATTGATTTTGTCCATCCATAACTTTTCAAAATACTATCCAAGGATTTTACATTTTTAAATAGAAGTAGATTAGAATAAGATTTGATCCCGTTATCTCTCCTAAAATAAATAACCTATAACCTACTTCTCAAGTCTGAAGCATGTTAACAGCTCTGATTTGTGGCTTTTTTCTTGAACAAGTGGGAAAATCTCATTTCACATTATATCCCTGAATTCTTTTTTTCCAGTTGACAATGATTTAACTTACAAGAGTGTCTGAACTTCAACAGCTGGCTTTGAGAAGGAGATTTCTTACTGTAGAACAAATTATGTTCTATTCTTCATCCATTTCCAAATTCCAGTGACAGACACACATTTTAAAAGGTTCATAGTTTTGGCCAAAGTATCATCCAAAATCCCATCACAGAGAGGTAACAAACCTATTTCTCACACTTGGACCCTAGCTCTACCTTTCTATTTTTCTGATAATATGCCATCTCACTTTCAAATAAGGACATGGCATGCCTACCAACATCTCTTACTAGACCTAGGGATTCATTGCTAATTTGATTGTTGAAGCGTCTTTCCTATTGCTTGTATTAAAGAATGAAGAATAAGCTTATGACTAAAATCTACAAATTTTGTGAATCCTCTTGCCTGATGACATCCTGTTTAACTATCTTTTTCTGTTTTGGAGGATGTGTATGCATGTGCATATGTATAGGTACATATATATAGTTGTGGAGGATTTTTCTACTGTTTAAGAAATTGTTTTGGATATTATTGCACATATTCTATAGTTTAAGCAATAAGAAGTGTTCAGTAGCTGGTACAAATGTCTTGTACTATGTCTTGCCTACAATTTTGTAACAGCATGGTTGATACATTCCTATACTTTTCAAAGCACTGAAATATACTTTTTTCATATTTAAGAAATAATAGTACTTTAAAAGATGGAATCATGTAAAGCTGACAAAAAATGCAGAATCTCATGATGAGTTGGAGTACTAGACATGAAGTCCTGTACATAGAATAAGGAAGGTAGATGTGTAGGGCAAAGAATGCTGGTTACATATGAAACACGAAGAACTGTATTTTAAAAAACAGTAAATATCTCAGAAAATTGTTTGAAATGGTGAATAATCACTATGACTTAACTCCATGATACACTGTAGAGGCTTAAAAAGAAATTACATGTTTGAGCCAGTGAGAAAAGTAGCATAAGGACTCTTCTGTGAATCCATTTTGGATCTGTGATCACTTAAATGCAATCAAGATCAAGTAAAGTAGCAAGGTTGTTTTCCTTTATTTATATATTGCAGTGACCTTTGGTGGAGTCGTATTGATCTAGTGGAAACAAATATAATAAGAAATTGGAGATGATTTAGAAAGCAACTAGACTGATATAAGTATTATGAAAACCATGAATTGTAGATTATGCCATAAAAAGATTGAAACCAGACAGTATGATTAAAATAAATTAGTTTAAAATAGATAAAGAAATAAACAAAGTTTCTTATTCTCAGTCCTTTTTCTGATGTCAGAGAGAATTGAGAAATAGGTAAACAGGAGAGGCTCTAGCACTACTTCCAGTAATGAGTTGTAAAATTTTTCCAGTGCCAGAATCTTTCCTCTTCTTATTTCCTCTACATCATCAACTCAAGATAATTACAAACAAAAATAGGTAATTTTAAATGTGAACTAAACTGAACTTCAAAGCCACAAGGTCTGCTAACTTAAATGCTTGTCCTTACAAGCTAGTGAACTTAATGCACTTGTAATACTCTTCCCT
>NW_010185425.1:0-14067 GCF_000695765.1 Mesitornis unicolor | reverse complement strand
CTTTTCCCACCAGAGCAGTATACTGACATGTTACAAAAGAAAACTTGGTTCAAACAATAAATGTTTGGATATTTCTGCATGTTTTTAAAATATACTGCCCTGACATATTCTCCACTGAAATGTGTGAAAATGAAACACAAATATGAGGATTTGTACTCTATTGCTCAGGTTCCGTTGGTTCTGATGTAATTCCTTCAATATCTGTAACTTAACATTAATTTCAGGCTAAATTTCTGGAAGTTTTCAATAGGCATATGCCAGTCAAGACAAATTGGGGTGATGGTACTCCCTTAGTGAGCAGCTTTCTGAGTAAATTTATTCATAGTAAGAGATAATGTCTGGACCAAGGTCAGGAAATCTAAATCTCCTCAGGAATAGAGCTGTGTGCAGACAGCTGAGGGAATAATTATAGCTGAATTAAAAAAAAAAAAAAAGAATGGGCTGGGGTCAATAATTATTTCAATTCTTTAACCCTAGAGGATTATTACAGGCCCAGATAATGCTGGAAACTCATTAAAGGCCTAAAGGATTTCACTCCCATATGAATTGCTGTTTGAAAATAACAACAGTGATGTTGTAGCAAATATGCCCTGGAGTTCACCATTCTGTACATACTAGAACTAAGAATGTTATAACTGTGTGGGTGGAAAGGTAGAAAGTGCCAACAACACAGACAGAAATGTGAGTGCCAGTCAGCAGGCCTTGCTTAGGAAAGCCAAAGGAGATCATGGAGTTGAAACTTATGGGTTCAGTGGGCATGGAGCATATACTGAGTTCATCATATATGTGCAGAGCATTTACTACCTAAGGATTTCCGAATGCCTTGCAAAGGCAGAGCCTTCTTTGCCAGCTTGTGCAGAGCCCAGGAGCTGTCGTTACCAGGCTTCCTAAGGAGAGCGGAAAGGCTTTGCAAGATTCCCTGCACTTCCGAGAAAGAGACTCCTACTGCTGCCTCTGCTGTAGCAAGCCACCAAACAAAAACCCAAAAGAAAGCCCAGGAGGTTTGGTTTTTTGAAACTTTATCAGAGACCTACTTATAAAGAAACTGACATGCAGCCAGTAAAAGTACAGCTCTAATTTGTAAAGAAAGTAATGAGTACAAATGAAGAGCAGATGAAAAGAAATTGCCATCATAAGTGAGCAGGCAGAAATGAAGAAATGAAAATTCCTGGAATGTCTCCAACAGAGTTTGGTTCTCATGTTATTTCGTTTATTAGAGACAATTAGAAGATATTTGTCTGTTGCTGTGAATTCCTTAGATTAGATTAGAAGAGTAAAAAGTTTTAATGTGTTGGCCTTTTCCTGCCCTTGGGGAAAAAACCCTTGGGAATGCTAATGATGGGTAGAGTCTCGGAAGGGTTTCAAGTTAGCTGTTTGCTCTCTGACAGCTCCTCTCTACTTTCCCCTCTTCCTTTCTCCAGTATGTTTGCAGTTGTACCTGTACAATTTCATCTGGGAAACTGGCAGGAAGTCTAGGAGACATCATGAATTCTGATGAGATGCCATTAACTCCTCTTATTTCTGATAATATTCTTACCTCTGTTTGCAACGGGAGGTGGAAGTAGGTAGTTTGTAAAGGAAGTAGAAATGAGGCCCTTTTAACAACAACTAAATCATATTGACTGTCCTATCTTTTACAGCCACCCATCACTAAGTGCTCTCAAAGGCTGTAATCTGCAATGCCGAAGATGGAAAATAGATAATTCACTTGAAGAATTGAAGTGGCCTTGACTTCTTTCAGGAATGTTTTCTTGACAGTGTGTTAAATTAGCAACAGCAAATCAGTATCAAAGATGTAGACAGCTGTCTTGAATTTGTTTCACATAGTAAAATTTCCTGCAGGGACAGTCACTGAGGAGACTAAGGGTTTGTGGACACCTAGGTATTAGCATTTGCAGAAAATGTTGCCTAAAGGGCAAGTTACCAGTTGTCAGTTATCATTGATCTCAGAAGTGGAAGCCAGGACTCTGCAACTGGGTGAAAGGAGATATTTTCCAATATTTATTGAAAAGGAGGGTCCAAGAATGGTCAGAATTAGATGAAAGGTCTTCTTAATGTAGCAAGAACACTTTGAAACTAACATGAGCTCTGATTAACAATCAGCAGTGAGACAGAGCCAGGTCTGGAGTTATGAGCTGTAGCTATTCTTGCCAGCAGAGACCAGGCAGGGGAATTCTGCATCAGCTGTTAATTGTGCATGCAGAGATATTAGTGAGAAATGAATCTCTGCAGTAGCTTAGCCAGGACAAAAGGAATGGATAGCAAGGACCTCTGCATCAGCAGAATTATGACGTTCTCTTACAACATTACTAAATTTAAGCACAGAAAAGAGGGAGAGAAAAAATAGCTACAATGATGTATTAAAGCAACCCAGAATCCTAACAATAATGAAGTCTTGTTTTCTTGCACTCCAAGCTATTTTACACTTCTTTTGTGATTTCTTTAGAGGGTGTTTTGTTTTAATATGCGGGTAATCTGGAGAAGCTGTTTATTGTTTAACAGCGATACATTATCTTAATACAGTGACAATCTGACGGTTGGCAAGGCTCCAGGCCTCACTACAGTGATACCTTCACCAGTAGATTTTAGTGTTTCAGACGTGATCTGAGCAGCATGGAGTTGTCTTTCTGATCCCATCTCATTCCTCAGTGCTGCCCAGCAGAACCTGTCCTACCTCACTTGAGAATGGCTGTACTTCAGCCCTTCTCCTTCTCCTGGTCTTCTCTGCAGGCTCCAGAGGTCAGTGAGGCATCAGGCTTCACTGAATCACACAGCATCTGGAGGCACAGACCAGTACATTTTCAACAAAACTTAGGTTGCGTAGGCAAAATATGATCATTTTATACTCAGCTATGCATAATTCAGGTCCAGACCTGGCTAGTCATGTGTGAGCCTCTGAAAGTATAAATTCCACCCAGCTAACTAACTTTCACAACTCTGAAATAACATAGACTGGCGTCACTGTGTCTGTCCTTTAGGAGCTCTATGAGAGCAGTATTTGAGCAAAATTATCAGAAATAGCTTTGCATTCTCTCTATTCATCCCAGAAGCTACAGGAACTGTTCTTGCTCTTTTGAAAGCGTGCAATAGCTTTGCTCAGCTACCTATAACAAAATGCATATTTTTCCTCTTCTGTTTTTTGTTATTTTGTTGGGGTTTTATTTGTTTGGTTTGTTGGGATTTTACAGACATGGCAAAGTAAGCATCATCGAAAGACTTGTTTAAAGCAAATACTCAAGAGAACGCTATATACTGTTTGGGATTTATCATGTCTTCTGATTTACTCAGAGTCTGCCTTGGTCCATTCTTTCAGTGAGAAATTTGAAAGCTCCTTGTGCAACTGATGAGATTCATGCATCTCTCATGGCTTTCAACCCAAAATACTAGTAAAATGCTGATAAAATGGCTTTGTTGTCATTTGATATCAAAATACTCACAGGAGAGAGAGATAAAGTATAAGGGGAAAAACAAAAACCAAAACCAAAAAATTGTTATTTTCAGATGAAGGACTCAGTCCTGGTTCCTATCTTGTTTGTTATGTCCTTGTCAGTTGGCACAAAGCAACAGAGAAAATGTCAGAAGATCTAGTTGCCAGGGATATCCCCAATTACAACCTTCAGATGCATTAAGCAGCAATGTGTCATACACATTTTCTCAGCCCTCCTCTAGTCCTGGGCTTTGGCAGCTGGGGTACAATAGCTTAAGCTGCTTCTTCTCTCAGGAGAACTCCTGACAGCTAGCATCACCTTTACGTGTCATTTCAAATTGAGCAAAGTTTTATCTATGTGACAATTTACACCTTAGTTGCCAAGATGTAAGGAAAGTTAAAAGATGGTGACAATCTCACAGAATAAGGTCTTCAATTGCATATGGAGTTTTAATTCCCTCTGCTGTTACTGCACATTTCTAATTCTTTGTGAAGTTGCAAAGGAGATGATGCCAATGCAGTTTCCCTCCTTTCTTCCAGAATCAGTTTTTAGCAACAGGAAAACTGTAGAGGAAAAAGTGTATTTTTAGAAACACCACATATAAATAAAAATAGATGAATATACACTGTTCTAGCTTCTATGGACTTGACAGTGCATACTAGACAGCTGTGCATACTTACGTACATAATGGCCAACTGAATCTAATCAAATACAGCAAATAAGTCTAGTTGCAGAACAAATCCTGCTGTCCTAATAACATACAGAGATACTAATAGAGTTTCCACTTGTGAAATTGCTTTTTCAAAAAGCATATGGTTCAATTTCGCTCTACAGCTTTTATTCCTTAAAGTGTCAGCAATTTGCTGAAAATATTATTATTAGTTATAATTTACTTATTACGTCCCTCAAAAATTCCTAACAATAATTTTTGAACTCTGCCATTACATTTAGAAATACTACTGAGCCTAGCAATTGAAAAAACTGTGTCATAATAAGTTGGATGTATGCTGCCTGTGGTTTTAACGTAGCAGCAATGTCATTATTTTGTCTTATACCTTTAAAGGAAAATTGGCCTTTTTGCTAAATCACAAAGCACATATGGTTAAGCAGACAATATGTTTTATGTAATAATACATATAGAAATTATATTAAAAGAGTGTTCAGTTTGCAGTGTCAAATCGGCAAATGTTAGGAGCTGTCAGAATTAAGCTATCCAAACAAAGCAATGTTTTGGCAGGGAAGGTTCCTGTGTCCTCATCTAATCTGATGCTTAGACACCGGAAAGAAAATGATCATTTCTTTTCTTGAAGCTTTCTGCTCTGCTTATTCTATACCCTGGACACTTTTCATGATCGCATATTTAAGGACTGAATAATAATTTGAAATTCGGAGAAAGGATTTTATTCATAATAGAAGTTTTTACTCTAGCACTTCAAAACTTGTGTGTACTACCTGCCAAGACTGATTCTTTTTCCTTGGGTTTTCTTTTTGGTTTTTTTTTTTTTAGGAAATAATGTCTTCTTATCTTAAAATTCTTAGAGGGACAATAGATATAATAACCACCTGAACTAGAGACTGTTTAATAGTAGTAGAGACTGACTATTTTCTACAAGCAGGTCTCCGTGGATGAGTACAGCATCCTGAGTACTTCCTTTGAGTCTGCAGGGTGACCAAAAGCCAGCTTGCTTTCCTCCAGAAACCCAACATCTGTGTGGGAATACTGCTAAACTTTCTTTTGCTCTGATGTCCAGACCAGTTCAGAAGCCCTTAGCACAGGTGCTTCATGGACACCTCCTGACCTCTGGGAACCCAGAGTGGGTTGCACAACCAAGGCAGAACCAGCTGGTGAATTTGGGGAATCAGGTAGTTTGTGTTGATTTTTTAGCTTTGAGGGAAGCAATTTAAGAATTTCTCAGGAAGCAAATCATGGGCGTATGTCTGCCATGAAGTCTAACTATGGTATAGTGCCACTAATGGAAATAGTAGAACTGTTAATAATGAAGCAGAAAAGTCACGAGTCTCTTGTATCTGTGCTTTATAAATCACTTGCATTTGAACAAGGCACATTGATATGTTTGCACTATGGTAAAAACTTGAAGCTAGGATTCCTGATCCCTCCCAGCACCCAGATCTCCCAGCACTTGCAGAAGACTGCAGCAAAAGGTGAAACTAACCTTGTCAGCCAAGGAGAAGATTGAGGAGGCAGAAGGGAGCAGTGCTCACTGGAACAGCACCAAAAACCCCTTCCTCAATGCCTCACAGACTTAAAGCTCTTGTTATAAAAAGGTGAAGAATTTTACATCTTTTGCAAATCAATCATAATAATAGTGTGTGAAGAAAACAGAGCTGCTATACGCTGAATCTGATCTCAGTGTGACTCTGAGCTGGGAAAGAGCCCGCTGCAGCTGTTCCACTGCATTAGAGCCATCAGCTTCACCTCATTAGGAGAAGCATTCACCTTCCTATGAGATCCCTGCTGCATAACCTCCTGCCCTGCCACCAAGACAGACAGGGTACGAGCAGTGTCACTTAACCCCTTGTGTTCCAAGCTGCACTCAAATGTAGGGAACAGAAAGCCACAGAAACAGCTATGACAACAGGTTCATGGCAGTACTGATGTCTAGGTGCAAGAAAAATACAACTTTATGTATTAATATATTCATGATGACACTGTGTGTCTCTCTGTCTGACAGACCAGCATCTGGTGAAGCACCATGTGGTACACCAGCAAACACTGAGCAGTCACTCTGGCAGAGACAATGTATTAAGAAAGGAAAGAACAGATTTAACTATTTAGTTACCTAAGAGCAATCAAACATAGCCTAAAGTTCCTCTCGGACTAAAATCCATTTTGTGTTTTGTGAGGGAAGAAGAGACCCTGCAGGACCTCCTTATATTTAATATGATACCTTTTTATCAGTCATGTTTGATTTTGTTTATTGTACAGTTTTTGTTAGCAATTTTCCTTTCAAAACAAATGTACGTAGTGTGTGTATAGAATCAATATAAGATGTATGAATTGCTCTGAATTTAAAAAAGTTCTATGTAAAAATCTTCCAGAATTGCAGTCAGAAACATGTGCACATGCTTAGTCATAGAGATGAGTTCTGATGCATACTTCAGAACTGTTGAAAAACACGAATTGTATTCACAAATGTCTGCAGATTGTATGAAATAAGGTTGGATTACAACAGAGGTGAAATCCTATTTTATGGAGTTCAGTGATTTGAGGCAGGTTTTTTGATCTTCCTTTTTAAAGCAATATTTCACCTCTTTTATAAACTTTACTAGGCTAGTGTTTATAGACCGGTAGAACTGCTTTTGCTCTCAATTACTTTGTTATTTTTGGGACTTTCTGTGAAAAAGTGTAATACGATCAGGGCCCAACTCTCCTTTCATGTTATACAAAATTTGGTAAGGAAACCACCTCCCCCCCCGACTCCAAAGTTGCTCTGTTAAGGAAATGAGATTCTTCAAAAGGCTCTGAGCTTCCCTGGTGTTCAGTTCATTTGCTGCCTTTGAACGTGAACATGTTCCAACTCAACAAACACATGTTTTTGTGTCCTCTCCTCACAAAAGGGCAGAGATGGAAGGTTGTGGAGGAAATCAAGTGATGGGCTTCTCCAGACTCTTATCTGTAAACATGTGCCACTCATGTAAGGTCTGAGAGCAATGAAGGCAGAACCATGTCATCTTTCTCCACAGGGCATTACTGGAACTTTGATCCTTTGCCCATAACTGGCTGGAATTGGGATCTGCACCTCACTGAAATTCTTTGCTCCTGTAAACACAGCAGGAAATCTCTTTCCTATTGCCAAGCCTTCCCTTTGTATTGGAAAACGGAATGCTGCAGGCTGCAGAGTGGGTATACCACACTGTTACAGGGAGGCAATGGGCCCAAACAAGGTAAGAGTACAGGACTGGGTTTGTTCGGGTGCATAAATCCCACAAGACATTTTATAAACTGCATAGAATGGTCAGATAGTGATGTGTTTATGAATGTCTTGTGAGGCCATGAAAAACAAGGTGTTCATGATTTAGAAGTAAAAGCTAAAAGAAAAGCTGATACTGTGTCAAAAAGAAGCAGTTTCAAGTAATCTTATCATAGAGAAAATCCTGTTATATAAGTTTTTATTTAAGCTCTTGTTGTTTTTAGGTCTTTTCCTAGTCATCATATACTCTGCATACATCCTCTGGTCTGTTCTATAAGAAAGGAACACACTTCCTCCTCACATATCCCCTGAGAATGGACAGAGGAGGGAGATGAGCTGACTGCTTGCTCAGATCCCACATAAGAAATTCTGGATGAATTCCCCAGTCTCCTCTGAGCTCTTAAACTGGTCCCATTGCCAGTACTCAGTCTGAGAAGATCAGGAGCACAGCCCAACTCAAAAGTGGGACTGCTTTGTAGGATTACCCAAGCTCTGGAAATGCTTTCTATTCCTTTCATAAAAATGTTATGAAAATCAGACAGTATTCAAAAGGCAGTTTCCATAGCAAAGCAGTGTCTGGTAAGATGGAGCAAATCAGAACACCCCAGAGAGCTAACTGAACATGAACTTGGGTAACAGAGACTACATCTCCATGCACATTTTTATCTGGAGCAGCAGCATACAGATCCTCCATGTTAATTTCCTTTGCAAACCTGTTTTGGTATGCACTGGTTAGATTCCTTCTAAATCAACCCAAACTGCATGTTTCACTCTGTACTAAATGTTTTCCAACTCTTAACAACTTATTTAGTATCCAAGCTACAGGACATTCAGACAACTTTGATGACGCAGGTGGGAGGATTTTTTTCCTAGTCAAAAATAAAATCCCTGAACTGCACTGACCAAAAATAAAGCAACCTCAGCACCAACTGATTCATTCTTTTTAGGCCAAATTGCTTGCTGTTGTGGACACACTGTGAGTGAGCCACCAGCAGCCTTCTCTCACATAGATCTCCAGCAGAATTTGATGCTATTAATGTTTATATCCCTCTTCTTATACACATTTTTCCATGGTGAAGGCTAATGAAGTGGACCGTTCTTGACAGCAAGAATGCATGTGAACATGTTGGAAAACAGTGTATGCACTTTATGCTACACAAGAGGATACGGAACAAGGTGACATTTTTGGAAACTGAATTTCAAAGGATGTGGGAATAACACAGACCATCTGTGTAGTAACTTTTTTTTTCTGTTGAAAACATGAACATTACAAACAGGAAAAAGTTATCTGGCCCAGCTTGTCTGATTTTTGGTTTACCTTAATCCCACTTTCCTGTCTTTTCACTCTATGACTTGACCCGTTTCATGCAGAAGAAGGAAATCTGAGGCCCTCTTGAACTCATTTACACTTCTCAGCTTCAGCCTTCCCTTCGATTATTTATTCCATATGTTCAGAGCCCTTTCAATGAAACGTTCTTCCTGAATTTCCTTGGTTTATTTTATGCTGCCACCAAGTTTTGACTTCTCTGTGTGAGTAATTTTGCAGATTAAAAATGCTGATTTTTTGCAAATATAATGCATTTCATACTAACCAACACCATGAGGATTTTTTTGTTATCAAAGCAGGGGAAATAGTAACAGTGATATAGTGGAATTATAACATTTTTAGTTAACTTTTTTCAGAGGAGAGCAATGGAGAACAAAAAACATAGAGCTCTGGCATTTTTACAAATTCCTATCATTTCCTGAATCATCATGTATCAGAGTCATCATAAGGAAAATTAGATTTCTAAAAATCAAGTGTCTAAGTCTAGACTCACCACAAAGTTCCCTTGGTTAATATACAAAACAGTTTATAGGACCCATCATGGACATATTTTATTAGGAAATGAATTGCCCAATAGGTGATTATGTGGCTCCATTGCTTGCAAAAGAAACATATGGAGTATTACTCAGAGTTAGATACCTAATTCTAGATGACTTAATTACAGCTGATGAATTCCACACCATGTGTCCACTGCTCCACAATAAATATAAGGTAATTTGAAATAATAGGATTGAGACATGTAGGTTTTCTTTGTGACTCCCCATTCATTACCTTATCTACTGGACCACTAAGCCAGAAAATGTAACTGCTGTAAAAGCAACAACAACTGAAGAAACTTCAGTTTCAGTTTCATTAAATATTGCTGAAGAAATCAGGCGTGTGACTTCTCCCTGCTGGGTAACACAGTGAATCTAGATCTGAAGATATGCAGCCACTGACTAAGAAACGTGTCTGATGAGAAGAGGAAGCAGCTGTTAACTCATAAACATTTTGAGGCCACTGCAAAAAGAAGGTATGACCCCTCTGCGACTGCTTGAGGGGCTCAGATGCTGAGCTCTGTGTGGGATGAAGGGTTTTGCTAGGAATGTCAGACCCAAGGCAAGACATGACTTTCAGCAAAGGAGGTGGAAGGCAGGAAAAGCAAGAAGACAGATTGCCCTTCTTTATATGGTGGTGTAGGTAGTGATTTCACCAGCAGAGTTTGGGGTTTTGAGATCATGGGTCAGTCTACACAACACCAGGCCTGCTGGTGACAGATGGGGTACACCTGTCTCAAAAGGGGAAAATGATCTTTTCACTGAAGTTGGCAGGGCTCATTGAAAGCTTAAAACTGCATTTGAAGGGAAAAAAGGGCTAAAACAAGGTTTGCTATATATAAACCTGGGGGCAGCATGCCAATATTTAAGGGTTGGTGTGCTAGTGAATTTCTTCAGTCTGCCATCTCAGTGGAGACAGAGGATGGAGATCCACAAGAC
Organism: Mesitornis unicolor; assembly: GCF_000695765.1. Taxonomy (NCBI): domain Eukaryota; kingdom Metazoa; phylum Chordata; class Aves; order Mesitornithiformes; family Mesitornithidae; genus Mesitornis; species Mesitornis unicolor. The sequence continues at coordinate 3,905 of NW_010185425.1, read as the reverse complement.
AACAAAGATGCAAAGGTTATTGATGTGTTCGAAACCACAGAAGCGCCTGAGAACAGTCACATAGAAATTAGAGTTATTTAGTCTGGAGAAAAGGAGGCTTAGGGGAGAGCCTATCACTCTCTAAGACTGTCTCAAAGGAGGTTGTAGCAAGGTGGGTGTCTGTCTCTTCTCCCAGGTAACAACCAATAAGACAAGAGGAAATGGCCACAAGTTGCACCAGGAGAGGTTTAGATTGGATATTAGAAAAAGTTTCTTCACCAAAAGGCTTGTCAAGATTGGAATAGGCTGCCCAGGGAAGGGGGCATCACTGGACATATTTAAAAGTTGTGTAGATATGGCACTGACAGATATGGTTTGGTTGTGAACTTGGCAGTGTCAAGTTTACAGTTGGACTCTATGCATCTTTTCTAACCTATGATTCTATAAATGTACGACTTGGGAACCCAAAATTACATTACAAAGTAAGTATTATTGAAAAATCACACACATCTAGAGTATAGCCATTGCCTTTTGGGGCAGGGTAGGGAGCCCCTAGGTGCAGAAGTAGAGTAGGAGAAGCAGCAGCATTTTCCAGTCACTACAAGTACCGAGCATCTCTCACAATCATGTCCAATACTTTCACAGAATCACAGAATCACAGAACGTTAGGGATTGGAAGGGACCTCAAAAGATCATCTAGTCCAATCCTCCTGCCGGAGCAGGAACACCTAGATGAGGTTACACAGGAAGGCGTCCAGGAGGGTTTTGAATGTCTCCACAGAAGGAGACTCTCTGGGCAGCCTGTTCCAGTGCTCTGTCACCCTCACTGAGAAGAAGTTTCTTCTCAAATTTAAGTGGAACCTCCTGTGTTCCAGTTTGTGCCCATTACCCCTTGTCCTATCCTCCAAACGAGCCCTGCTAATTCCTGTCCCAGCATCCTTTTTCCCCTGTGAGATAAACCTTTCCCATCCATCACTGTCCAGACTGGTGCCTTATAAAACCAGTTGTTCTCAAAGAATCCAAAGCCAGATGAGAGAAAGCAGGGAAGTATCACCTCTCTACTTGTCATCCATCTATTCTTCGTCCATATGTGTCTCCCTGTTCTCAGCATTTAGTGGTTGAACTACAATCCTGGTATTCTCTCATTGCAGTCAAAGCCTGTTTTGCCACTCACATCAGCAGATGCTGAGTAAAGCCAAGGGTACAAACCTTGGGAGGCAATGCCCTGAGAAGATTGTACACATTATATGCACTGAGGGCCAGTTATACTGACAGGCATGAGAGGAGGAGCACAGTCAAGGGACAGCACTTGTTAAATTAGTATACAGTTAGAAAAAACATGGTTTATCAATACTTGCCGCTCCTTGATCATTTTTATTGAAACTCAGTTTATCTGAAAGGGAAAACTTGGATGCTGCATGTAGCAGCTTTTGGCAAATGCCAGTTTTGCACAGGGCAACGCTGTGTATATAACTTGAAGACTGGTGGAGCAGAATGTACAAGTAAATAATAATTTACTGCTAAGTAAGCCTCACTTCTGTGAGGCTAGCAAAAATTAAGTGATGAAGTTCTGGAAATGACTGGATTAATCTTGTGGTGGGGATGCAGGAACACCACATGTCTAGAAAAAAAATCTCAGTCTTTCTACTTCAGACTTCCCAGGTGACTTTTATAATTTTTCCATTAGTCTCATTTTTAGAAACATGTAACCCAATATAAGCTTCAGAGCAATTAAGTGGAAAATAGGTCTGATTTTCATGACCACCGAGTAGAGTCCTATTTTTGAAAATCATCTCACTTATTTAGCAATAAAATAAAGATGTAATAAGCAGCTATCTTTAGGTGTGCAGCACTACATATCCAGGCTCCAGATTATTATCTATACATTACATTATTATTCATATTTCTTATGACATCAGTGCTACTTCTTTAAAAGACAATAGCTGTGAATTTCAATACCTTAAAATCACCTATTCAGAGTAGCCAAATAATGTTTCTCTCTCTGAGATGAAAACAAAAATTACAGAATACCTGGGTTAAGAATTATTTAAATGCCTACATTCATTGCATTACCTTCAAACTAAAGCCAGATATACTTGACAAGGGGTTGCAGGGAAGGCATTTTGTAGAAAAGTTCTTAAAGTATGCAAATCCTTGTCTATCACAACATACTGAATGCCAGGTTATGCTGTGAGGGCTTGTTTGTTTCTATAGCCATGAAGTACCACTGGAATATTTTATTTACGTTTTTTCCTACTGAGTTTCTCCGCCTTGTAGCGTATGTGCTCATCAGTATCAAGTAGAAGATGAAGCTTGGAAGCATGGTCTGTTTTATGGGTCTGCATTGTCAAGGAAAACCAAGAAAGAGAGTCAAGAACTCAAATATAACAGAATTTACTCCGTGGCTTCCGCACCTCTTTTGTCATAGAGCAAGACTGACAGTCTGTTTGTGCATATGTTTCCCATTGAATTCAAGACCTGGTAATGCATAAAGCATGGTGTAATTTTTTTAAGTCTCTATTGCTTATCAAAAATTAATGAGAACAACTGTGTGTACTCTCTGCATTTTATTTGATGTATAAACAGAACAGTGGCATTAATAGTGAAAACTGTTTACTTTTGAAGGAGGAATAAAACCCACTCAGATGCTGCCTTTTGTCAAGCTGTGAAGTTTCGCCCTGCATAGCACATATGCCTTGCTACAATCTGGCAAACATACCCACAACCCACCCCCCCAAAAAAAAACCAAACTAAACAAAAAAAATCAAGATAATAATATCTTTTTCTTTTCACAATTTGTGATAGAAACTAAGAATTCATGTAAATTACACATACACATTAAATATTGGCCTCCATGACTATCCTGGCGTATGAATCTAAACTTAGTCGCAAGCAAGAAAAGGAAGCATGCTCAGTTTGAACTGTTTTCTGAACAAACTTTACAGTCAAATAAAACAGAAATCCAGTTTGAAAATACATCATTTATGTTAGATGTAGTATGCAGGGCCAATAGCTTAAAACATACATTTCCCAACTGAAAGTATTGTTACTAAATATAATACTGGCCAAGAACAGTCCCAGTTGTATGCACAGTGTTTCTCACCACTGTTTTCTCTGCAATAATGGCCTCTCATTTTGATTTACACACATTTACCTAGCTCCCCAAGAGTGTCCATAGTTTTGGACATGAAATAGGCTTGTATTTTGGCAAACTCTGAGTGTTTAAGTGAGCCAATTGTGTTTTTTTTTAATATTTGTTGACCTAAGTGGTAAATAGACCAAATATTAAAATACTTATTTTATAGTACCTTATTTACATAAATTTTGAGCCAATCCTGCAAATATTTCTCTAGTACTGTTTAATTTCTGTATATTCTGGACTTAAATGACACTGCAGAGCATAAAGGAGAGCTGGATCACACTCGTGAGAATGATATGGCTTCCTAGGACATTTCTAACTTGCAGTGCCAAGCAAAAGGGGAGGACAAAGCTCTCCTCAGAGGGTATATGTGGAAAATTCAATGAAAAAGTAGAATTAGACCAAGCCAAAGCTCCATATTGTCCTAGTGACTGAGAGGTAGCCCAGCAACAATCTGACCAATTAGTCTACCTCCAGCCTCCCACCACTCATTACTAATTAATCAATCATTCTCCTGGGATAGCTGCGGTACATGACACTCCACCCATCCATATGTTTGTGGAGTCACAGTAAGTACACTCCTAAATCCTTTGCAAAAGCAACTCATACAACCAAACTTCTTGGATTCAGTGGAAATAATGTTTTTTTATTTATTAACTTTTTCCCAAAATCCAGACATAAATGAGCATACTTAGAACTGACTGAATAATATTAAATACAGAAAACAATAAATGCAGAAATATTTAGAACAAAGTAGTGAGAAGGAGATCGACTGGTGGAGTAACTC
>NW_010185424.1:26844-27068 GCF_000695765.1 Mesitornis unicolor | reverse complement strand
TGCTGGTACTAATGTGGAGAAGATGCAGACAGCTGCGAGGGGAAAGGGATGTGCAGGCACCGGCGGCCGGGAGGGATGCAGGTACTGGGAGGATGCTGGTACCAGGGTAGGGATTCTGGTACCGGGAGAATGCAGGCACCGGAGAGTGATGCTGGCATTTGTGGGGGGAGAGGTGGTAAAATGGCAAAGCTCTGCTTCCACTGCTAGTCAGACTCTCCAGAGCA
>NW_010185424.1:19821-26751 GCF_000695765.1 Mesitornis unicolor | reverse complement strand
ACCTTCCTCGTTACCACCCCCCCCAATCTCTTTGGTCTCCACTACCCTTTGCAGGCTGGTGAGATGACAGGGGGGTGTGGGAGTGGGTAAGGGTGGCTTTAACATGATGAGAAGGACCCGTCAGAGCAGGAATTGCTGGGAAAAATACCCCTCCCAGTTCCCTGTGGAGCTGGGGGACCATCTGGACCCCCCCAAGATGAACATGCGATGGAGGATCCAGTCCTCCCTACAGCTGGCGGAGCAATGCCCAGGCAGGGCCTCCCCGGAAAAACTCACCGAGCCGTGAGACATGCGCCTTTTTTTCCTTGTTGCCGTCACCAGCCACATGACAGGAGAAGCAGGAAGTGCCAGAGGCTCCCTCCTTCCTCGTTGCAGCATCCTCACCGCAGCTTGCAGTCCCCACCGTCAAGGGGCTGGAGGCCGGGGATCACCCTGGGGGCATCTCCCACCTCCAAGGAAGTACGAAGCGAAGGGCAGCTGCGGGGTCGTAGCGTTATCTCCCAGCTCCCAGAGGGTCTCTGGGAGGATGTGAAGCCCTCAGCCCCATAGAGACCCCACCAAGGAAACCCGTCGAAGGATTTGATTTTTTCTAGCAAGCATCCTCCAGGATAACAGCAGGAGTGGTCAGGTCTTCTCCGGCATCTCTCCCATTGCACTTCGGACAGGGAGGTTTGCTGGGCAGGGATATTGGACTGGGACAGGGCCAAGCACAAGCCATGGTGACCCCAGAGGTGGCTGCGATGGCAGTGGGAACCCGGGCTTAGAGGGCTCTGAGTGCTGGCAGCAGGGTCCCCTACAAGACACCATGTTCAGCCGGTCAGGATACCAGGCCCTTCCCTTGGGAGACTTTGACCGCTTCCAGCAGTCCAGCATCAGGCTCTACAGTGCCCAGAAAGGCTTCTTCTCCTTCGGGTCCAAGGAAGATCCTCTGGGGCTGGCTGGGAATGCTGCAGGTGAGTCCCAACGTCAATGGGGACACGCTGCCGTCCCCTCTGTTGCCACTTGTGTGGTAGGGTGGGTGCCCCCCGTGCTGCCGGCTTCCCTGGGGTGCAGGGTGCATGGGAGGGAAGAGGCTTGGATGGGGGTCCGCAAGCAGGGAATGGGGCTTTGAAGCAGGTACATCTCCTGTTTCACCCCCCTGCAGACTCCTCCCAGGGTTGGTTGTCCTGGATCTGCCATGGGATTATCACCTCCTTGGTCTTCTTGTTGATGGTTGTCACCTTTCCTATCTCAGGATGGTTTGCCTTGAAGGTAAGCAGGTGAGGAGTGGTATGGAAACCCACCCTCCATGGGGGGTACCATTCCTTGGTCCCCCTGGTCCCATTGATCCTGGCAACATAGGACCCAGGGTTTTGCTTCTGCTCTGGTCCAAACTTTCCCATTCCAGATCGTGCCCACCTATGAGCGAATTATCATCTTCCGCCTGGGCCGCATCCAGGTGCCACGGGGACCCGGTGTGGTCCTGCTACTTCCCTTCATCGATCACTGGCAGCGTGTGGATCTGAGGACCAGGGCCTTCAATGTGCCCCCCTGCAAGGTGAGCTGCCCCGGGCCTTGGAGTAGGACAGGGAGATATCTCTAAAATAGCCAGAGGTGGATTTTGGGACGGTCTGACCCTTAATGCCATGCATGGACACAATTTTCAGTTTTTCCATTCTCATGGCGTGGTGAGGGGGGGTTGTAGCTGGTGCTGTGAACCCGAAGTCCTCACCTGCCTGTGGTTGAAAAGCTCCTTCTGACTGTGCATACTTTGTTCAATGCACATTCCTGGCTGGAAACATCTCAAAAACATCAATCCCTATCTTTCCCAGATGTCTCTCAATAACAGCCCCATGCTGGAAACTATCCTCACCATTCAGACTAGCCCGAACTTCATCAGTTAGGTTGGTTTTGTTTCTAATAAACCTCTTAATAAAGACATCTGGAGCTGGTTGCCACCTGGGAAAGAAGTGAAAGCTTTTGCTCCCAGGGTCTACACACAAGGGTTGGATCATGGGGTGGAGAGGGGGAGACATCCTGACTCCCCTCTGCCCCAGCTGACCTCCAAGGATGGGGCGATCATTTCCATGGGTGCTGATGTCCAGTTCCGGGTGTGGGACCCTGTGTTGTCCGTCATGATGGTGAAGGACCTCATCACAGCCACCCGGATGACGGCACAGAACGCCATGACCAAGACCTTGATGAAGAGGAGCCTCCACGAGATCCAGGTGGAGAAGCTGAAGATTGGGGAGCAACTGCTGGTGAGGACTGCCCTAACCCCACAGAGCCTTCCAGACCCCCTAAACCCTTGGGTTCTTGGTGTGGAGGTAACAATAAGGGAAAGCTGTAGCTGCTGAAGGTCCATCTGACCATGGACCTGGCCAAGGAAGGGAGCTAGGAAGACGTGGTGATTAGTGGGGAGCAGATACCTTCAGGCTGTGGCTGTCTGGAGCTATGTGACTTATCTTGAAGGGCTTTGGCCACACAGGCTTAGATTTGACCTCCGTATCTCCACTAGGAAAATGTCTGGAGGGGGCTGCAGACTGGGGCAGAAGAGCAATTAGGGAGCTGGGTTGGATGTGGGAGTGGCCAGCTTGGAGGAGGTGGGCTGTTGAGCCTGGCCCAACACCCCACATCTAAAGCTGGTGGGTAGCAGAAGTACAAGGTATGGGAATGCCCAGGGTTGGGGGTGCTGTGGTAGGTGGTCTCCACGGCCATACCCACCTCTCCCATTCTTCCTGGCTCTGCAGCTGGAGATTAACAACATGACCAAGTCCTGGGGCCTGGAGGTGGATCGGGTGGAGCTGATCATGGAAGCTGTGCTGCAACCACCAAAGGAGAATCTGGTGGGCCCTCTGGCCACTGTGCCACCTGTCCCTGGGCTGGAGGGGCTGGATGGCACCATTCAGCAGCTGGCTGCCCATTTCTTCAGCGACACCCTGGCTCTGGCAGGCAACAGGACCAGCGCTGCAGAGGCAGGTAACCAACCCCCAGCCACCACTTGCCCAATGACCCTTGTATCTGTTGGCTGTTTGACAGAGGATTCAAAGTCTGGGAGATACCACGCTTCCACAGACACAGCACAGACAGGGGGGAGGAGAGAGAACCGCTTCCAGCACAGCTCCATACGGCATGTGACACCACACAACCTTTCTAATAAGACATTAGAGATGGGACTAGGGGAGGGCAGGAGCAGATCTGCAGGAGTCTGGGCTCAAGACCAATGCAGACCTCAGCATTTCCATCAGCAAACATAGGGAAGGGCCTGAGCTTGCCTAAAATCACATCTGAGGGCAACATGGATTTTTTTTTTCCCCCAGAAAGCTGCACCAATTTGTGCCCTGCTACTGCTACTTCTTTCAGGGATAATTTTCCATCACCAGGTAGGAGGGAAAGATGAACCCAAGACAGACAGAGGAACATGCAGTAGGAACTGGCAAAACCATGTTGTCATTTTCTTGCTTAGTTGGAAACTTGCTGGATAAGTGGGTTTGTCTGCTCCAGAGACCTTTGTTGTGGGGTCCAGCACCACTCAAAGGTGTCCCCTCAGCACACTCCTGTCCCTTTGTCCCCAGCAGAGAGTGTTGAGATGGTGAATGAGGTAGAGCCTCCCACCGCTTTGCTCCTCACTGCCACCGGCAGCGCCCGGAGGAAGCCCAGCGCGGACGAGCTGTTCTCGGCAGTGGAGCCTGTCCTCTCCGAGGCCTTGGTGGGCCAGGTGGGAGCATCCTACCAGGTCAACATCGCCCTGCCCAGCGGCGCCTGGAGCACCTACTTCATAGACCTCTCCTCAGGTCACCACTCTCTGGAGTTGTTGTGTTGGATGTGGGAGGGTGTTTCACACCCATGGCCCCTTTGCATGCTGTGAACCCCACAAAGTTTGGTGGTAGTGGGTCCCAAACCAACTCCGTTTGGTAGCTCCATGAAAGGCACCCCAGGGTCCATTAACTGAGCACTGCAGTTTGGTGACTGTGACCTTGAGTCCATGCTCCCTGGAAGTCCAAAATATAATTTGGTTTTGGTTAAAGCCAGGAATATTCCATCAGAAAGAGAGTGTTGATAGAAAACTGGCAGCCAGGTCTCCTTGTGGCTGGCCAAGTGGGATGGCTCAGGGATCTCAGGGTTTGTTGTCTCTTCTGTGCCACTGGTCCAATGGGGTGGTGATGGAGGGACATGCAAGGGCAGCACCTTGGGCCACTGCCATGCTGGAAGATGTCCTCCCAGCAACATAATCCATTCTTGCTATGGGTGCTGATGGTTTTCCTGGTGTTCACGTGTGCTGGTTTTGGCTGGGATAGAGTTAATTTTCTTCATAGCAGCTGCTGTGGGGCTGTGTTTTGGATTTGTGCTGATAGTGGTGTTGATAACACAAGGATGCTTTCCTTATGGCTGAGCAGTGCTTACACAGAGTCAAAGCCTTTCCTGCTTCTCCACCCCCCCCCACAGCAAGTAGGCTGGGGGTGCACAAGAAGCTGGGAAGGGACACAGCCAGGACAGCTGACCCCAATGACCAAAGGGATATTCCAGACCATAGGATGCCATGTTTGGCAATAAAAAGCTGGGGGAAGGAGGAGGAAGGCGGAGATCTTTGGAGTGATGGCATCATACCAGCTACTATGGAGAAAATGAACTCTATCCTGGCCAAAACCAGCACATCATGGCAAAATTAGGACAAGGCTTGTAGGTGGACCACTATAACAGGACATTTGTGGAGGACCACAATAGAAATTTATCTCCATAAGGACTCCTGTCTCCAGAATCCCCCTGCCAGGCCCTTGTCTGTCATCTGGCCCAACTCAATCATCAAATCATTAAGGCTGAAAAAGACCTCTCTAAGATCATCAAATCCTGCTGACAACCTGACACCTCCATGGCCACTAAACCATGTCCCAAAGAGCCACATCTAGATTATGAAATGGTGAGGGGGAACACCAGCAGGCAAAGCTGGATCCTGAAACCTGCTGTTTCTCCTTCTCCCACCCATCGTGTCCTACAGGCAGCGGACGGGCTGGCTGTGGCATGCCCGACGGTAGCCCCGATGTCATTCTGGAGGTAGCAGAGAAGGACCTGCAGGACCTCTTCTTGGGTGACTTGCGTCCCTTGAGTGCCTACATGAGCGGGAGGCTGCAGGTGAAGGGTGACCTCCACCTTGCCCTGAAGCTGGAGGAGCTCGTCAAGGCAATGAAGCAACATAGATAGAGCATGCGTGTGGGTGCGTGTCTGTGTGCATGTGTCTTTGTAGGTGTGTGAAAGGGGAGGGGACATGTAGGGGCGCAGTGGGGGCCTGGCCCTGCTAGAGCTCCTGCTGCTCTCCCCAGTTGAGTGAAGACCTGAGCAGGGAAACTGAGGCTGAGCTCCATTGCCTGTCCTTGTCCTTGGCTTTCCCTCTCCAGCCCATCCTTTGCCTACAATGTTACAGGGTGGGAACCAGTTTTCACCGCAGCATGTGCCAGTGTGCTTCTAGGTCCCTTGGCCAATAGGCTATCAGGGCACAGATCAATGTCCTGGTGCCCTCATGGCCAGGCATCTTGGACTGGCAGGGGCATGAGCTGAACAGGTTGGATGGAGAAGACCTTGGGGACACTGTGGCCAAGTAGTCATGGGATGGGGTGGGCAGCTGAAGCAGGGTATGAGGGCTGGCTGGACCAGACTGGGATGCCACCAGCATGCCAGACTTGGAGTGATGGATACTGCACCCCGATGTTTCTGGGGAAGGAGCAGAGGTATTTTGGGGAATGACCTGCCTTGGAGGTATCCGAGCCGTCCCAACATAGCAGTTTGTAATAAGTGATTGCGCTAATTTGTGCTTCAAAGTGCTTTTGCATGTGTGCTAAGAGGCTGGCCTGCAGGGGTGCGTGGACTGTATAAAGACGTATTTAGATATTTACTTATTTTGTAAGCTTCCTTTCTATTACCTCTCCGTGGACAATAAACCCAGCCTGCAGCCTTGTGCTCGGGCAGTGATGAGCTGATGGCTTCTACTGGCACACAGGGCTGCACCCCTCCATGCCTCAGTTTCCCTGAAGGTACCCAAGGTGCTGTGTAAAGAGGCCACGTGCTGGCCAGGGCATGGAGAGGCTGCATGGTGGGGCTCCATCTCACAATATGGTCGTGATGGACACCTGAAGGTCACAAAGGAAGAGTTCTCAGGATGCGGCATGGCCTCTCCAGGGATGTTCAGATCCCCAACAACACCTCAGAGTTGAATCTTTTGCTGGACCACTGGGACAAGGCTGACTGGTCTTCCCGGCCTGGCCTATCCATGCAAGGGGCTGCTTCCCAGGGGGGGACAGGGAGAAATAAAATATTTCCAGAATTGAAGTGGTTTGAATTTAAATATTTCATGGGTGCATTTGGGCCAAACCTCATGCTAAATGTCTTCTTCAAGACCTGAGGCTGGGTGGCACCAGCCTGGGCCAAGCTTTGGAGACTCTACAAGCATCAAATGCCCTGAGGGGTGGCAACAGTAGAGCCCTACCATGCCCTTTCCTTTTGGGGCTGCCAAGCTGGGTGAACCCCAACTTCTCCTGGTGGTCTCTAATCTCTGGTGGTTCCCCTTTTTTCTGTGGTAGTCTCCCTTCTCGTCGTGGTCCCCATGGTGCAGATGGCTGGTGGGTACCGATGCTCTGCTGGAAAGGGCAAAGGAAACCCAGGACGCAGTCCCCTTCAGTCCAAACAGGGATGTGGAAATGGTCTCCAAGGAATTGGAGATGCATAATCCCTGAGTCCCCTCTCAGCACGACACTGAGACCCTACTGTACATCCCCTGGTGGATGCTGCTTCTTGGAGGGCCTTCTTGGGGTCCCCCCCCGGGTTTCTTCCTTCCTGAGTGGCCGGGAAGGGCTGGGCTGGGCAGGGTTTTGTGGAGTTCCCCGCCCCCTCCCCGCCACGAAGGAGGAGTTATTCGCCGCTGAGAAGAAATCGAAACTGCAGGCAGGCGGAAGGGCGCTG
>NW_010185424.1:17405-19760 GCF_000695765.1 Mesitornis unicolor | reverse complement strand
GGGGGGGGATGCAGGCAGGGGGGTCCGGCCCTACTAGCGGCGTCCAGGCCACCAGGGAGTCCTCAGCCCCAAGGCGTGGCCTTGAGAGAAGAGTTTTGGGGTGTTGTCCCCGGTTTTGTGGGTGGTGGGGAGAAGGGAGCTGGTCTCCAATCCAACGCACGCACGGTCTTGTGAAGTGGCCAGAAGGACTGGGTGACCGTGGTGACCGAGGGGGGTGGCTGGGAGGATGGTCCCCACCCTTCCAAGGTGTCACCAAGGGGTCTTGAGATGCTCCATGCCCCATTCTCTGCGCTGCCCCCACCCAGCCTCATAGCCAGGAGGAGTCCTGTTTCCTCTTTGCTAAAGGAAAGTTGCTCAGCAGGGCCCCATCCACCCAACCCCGTCGCCCATCCAGCCTCACCACGGTGCATGGCCCATCTCCAGGCTGCTTACAGGGCCTGGGCATCACTGATGGGAAGCGATTGCTCACTGGTTGCTCACAGTAGGGGTTGCAGGACACCTCACCGCTCCAAGATGCGGTTTCAGAAGCTCTTAAAAAAACCCTGGCACTCATTCCTCCTTCTCTCTCCTGCCCTCCCCAAGCTCCCAGAAGATGACTTCCAGTTCATCCTATGCTTTTTTTGGAATCGCCCGACCTCAAGCCCCTCCCCTGCCTCCACACCTTGTGCCTTGGTTGCCTGGACAAGAACAAGCCCATTGGGCAGTGCCCCGTGTGCCAGACGGCCATCCCACAGGCCAGCGGCATCCCCGACATGGACAACCTGCTCTTCACCAACCTGCAAGCCAGGCTGAAGGTCTACAAGAATATTGTTGACAGAGTTGACTTGTTCTGTGACAACTGCAGGAAACCTGGTGAGTTCTGGTGCCCTGAGTGCAAGGAGTTCCTCTGCACCAAGTGCTTTGAGGCCCACCAGCGCTACCTGAAGAGGGAGAGCCACGAAGCCAAGAGGGTGGTGGACATCAGGGCAGGGTCTGCTAAGGACTTCCTGGAGGGCACCAAGAAGACCAGTAACTTGTCCTGCTCCAATCCAAGCCACAAGAGCCAGACTGTAAGGTAAGTCTAGGGAGGTCTGTCCCTATCTGGGTGTTTTCTTGCTATAAATCTCTTTGGACTAGTCCTTAATGGGACTGAGCAAGAGAGGAAAGGGCTGGAGTATCTGTGGGGGCCACCACTGATGGCCCAGATGCAACCTCTCCCTCAGCATGTCCCTAGCCCACTACTTGTCAAGGATATCAGAACTTACATGAGGGATGGATGTTGATCTCCTCTCCCCACTTCTTATATTCTTGCCTTAGGCATCTTAAAAACAGTGTGACCAGCAGGTCCAGGGAGGTGATTATCCCCTTGTACTTGGCACTGGTGAGGCCGCACCTCGAGTGCTGTGTTCAGTTCTGGGCCCCTCACTATAAGAAGGATGTTGAGATTCTGGAGCATGTTCAGAGAAGAGCCACAAGGATGGGGAGGGGTCTGGAGAACAAGCCTGATGAGGAGCGGCTGAGGGAACTGGGCTTGTTTAGCCTGGAGAAGAGAAGGCTGAGGGGAAACCTCATCACCACCTACAACTGCCTCAAGGGAGGTTGTGGAGAGGTGGGTGCTGGTCTCTTCTCCCAGGTGATGGGGGATAGAACAAGGGGAAACGGCACCAAGCTGTGCCAAGGGAGGTTCAGGTTAGAGATAAGGAGGAAGTTCTTTACTGAGAGGGTCGTCAGAAGCTGGAACAGGCTGCCCAGGGAGGTGGTGGAGTCACCATCCCTGGATGTATTTAAAGAGCGGGTAGATGAGGTAGTTGAGGATATGGTTTAGTGGGTAGACAGGAACGGTTGGACATGATGATCTCAGAGGTCTTTTCCAACCGAGCGATTTTGTGATTCTGTGATTCTGTGATTATGGAGGTAAGATACTCTTTGGTCCTATATTCTTATACATAACCCCAATAAGTGCCCTTTTGAGGGCAGAGAGCTCCTTTCTTCACTGCCCTTGCAGTGTGTGGATGAACGTCTACCATAACGCTTGCACAACCACCACACTGACTTTAGCCAGCCCAGCAGAGAAGATAGCAAACCAACATATATTTTTTTTTGCAATTGGGAGGGTATAAAACTAAATGCCTGGCCCAAACTTGGTGGCAACTTAAATTCAATGAATGAATGAATTTGCAGGTTGATAAATGAATGGATTGCAAAGTGTGTGGTCTAAATTATGGCTCTGCTTGTGCTTGGCCTCTAGTATCTACTGCAGGACGTGTGAGAAGGCTCTGTGCTGCATTTGCGCGCTGCTGGACAGCCAGCACGCCCCGTTCTGCGACATCCGCAGTGAGACCCAGCGCAGGCAGGAGGAGCTGGGCCCCCTCCGCC